>NW_019242924.1:94647-106667 GCF_002742605.1 Olea europaea var. sylvestris | reverse complement strand
GAGGCAAACCTCCATTGATCCTGACAAAAATTGATTATTATCTTGCTATCTTGCATTACAGATGCAAACTGCAACAAGTTTGAACCTTTCTGTTTGAACAAGTTTAATAACAAAATATTGTACTGTGATGTATACAATCATAACAAATTTGTGACTAGTTATATCGTTTGTTGGCATAAAAACAGATATTTACAGTGAAAATAGAATATGTAATGTGTAGAACTAATAATTTTCACGTATAGCATAAATGAAAAGAAAAATCAAGTGTATAATTTATTCGTAGTGTGCTCATTTAGCATTGGATAGACCACCTGCAGTAAGTGTCTTATCTTTTACATATCTAGTAAGGGTTTTATTTTAATGTCTCGATTATAATAATAGATTATTGGCCATCACAATCTGATTTGAGTTTGATCAAATTGTGAGCTAGAATACTAAACTCCATTAAGCATCAAACATGCTGTAACTTGTATCTCTATATCCTTTCAACGACAGTACAAATGAAACTGAAGGTACTGAGAATCATTTTTTTGTGAAATGCTTGCATCAAAATTTTCTTTCTTGAGCGTATAAATGAAAAATATGCCTATACATGACTATATCACAACATAGTTAGCTGTGACAACATTGACCTTTTGACTGCGTCAAAGGCCTCATATAGAGATTAATTGTCAAATTTAATTTGGAATAGGCCGTTTCACTAAACAATGTAGCCAATAGTATGTACACTCCTGGTGAACCAGATAAAACTCCACATCTTGTATACATTTCTTATTATAAAATGTTAAAGCAAAATGTTGAGCTATGTGCCAAGATGATTTACTGAAAATACAAGAAGATACATCTTCAACAATGATAAATTGTCAAGAAACAAGTAGATCTTCAATTGATCTAAGTTTTTCTTTAAAAAATACCACCACCCCCATAATCTATAACTAACTTTACATTACAAACCATAAACATCAAGAAAAGTAAATAATAAATATAATAGTGATATTTAATCAACTATGACAGACAAAATCGAAATAAATATTATTTTATGAACCTTGCTTGTTTGTAGCACATACAAGGACAAAATCATGTTTTAGTCAACTTTTAACAATATTGATTTCATTGAACTCCTTTTAGTTTATAGGAGCACCACATTTGAAAATTGTGCTACTAATCAGACAAATTAGCGGACCAATTCCTTTAATTTGGACAAAATCTGTAATGGTGTAATTCAGAGATGAACTTGGATTGGAACTTCATAGATGACACCATGGAATTCCATCATGAACTTCGATTGGAACTCCAGAGATGGCATTGGATTGAAACTCCATAAATGTCACTCATGTGCATTTAACAATTCAACATTCAACGATAAAGAACATTGATTTGGCATACAGAATGTGAATTTCATAGAGTGATGTATGACTATGAGTGATCCGTGGGAGTATGGATATGAGTGATCCATGGGAATGACTTTGTGATTTTCAAGTATTTGGGATTTTAATTTTGGTCAAATATGGTTATGTGCTAATGGGGTTTTTATTTGGTAAAGACTAAAGTTTTGGGATTTCGATAATTAATTGAATAAATTAAATTGGGGCTTGTTTGGTGGAGTGATAGAAGTTGTCAAGAAAATCAATTTATATTTAGTTGTTTGTTGTTTTCCATTTTTTATGTAACACTAGTCATTTGCCCACGGGTAGAGTTATTTTAAAAGTAATATTAGTGTGTTAAATGTGTTGAATTATCGTGAACTACGTCTTCAACTCAATATTTACTCAAACTGAGCAAACTCATGTGAAGAAGTTTGATTGGATCAAAGTAGTAAAATGAAAAATCATAGACAAATGGATGAAGCTAAAATCACACACACTATATATTAAAAGCATTTTTAATACAGAAGCAAATGAATCAGGACCAATTTAGAAATTTCTATGTACGCTCATGAGACACAAGCAGATATATACAACATGGTTAGTTGGATATGAGCACAATTTCATAACTACATAATTATAATCGTTCCCAACAAATTATATAGCACCTCTAAAAATATAGATTTAGGATTGAACATACCATGTATACACATGTGCAGTGCTTTAGCCATAAGAAAAAACTCCATGTGAAATAAGTAAAAGTATTTGTGGTCAATGAAATTAAAGCACGGTTGTCCAGCAAGCCGATGAAATGTAGGCGTAATAAAAAAATAAGAAATACAAAGAAATTGATAGAAACATAATATAGTGATTCAAATTATCATATTGAAGAGTGTTTTGAATGGTAAGAGAAATAGACTACATAATAAGGAGAAACCATCGTCCTTCCTAAATCATTCCGTACGAGACTTGAAAGAGTCCCAAAGAAAGAAGAAAAGTGAAAAAAATAGAGACAAAAAGGGAGACGGAATAACCTAACTTGCTATATAAACATACCCGAGGCATTATTTCTTAGGGTTACATGTCTCTGCTATGACTCCATCATCCAACTTCACGATCCATTACATTCCAATTAGAGTAAACTCATCTGTGGCTAGTTCATGTTACAGTTGAATCAAACAGTGAGGCTTCAGTCTTTAAGTCAGATAGTGCACTTACTAGGTTAGATGATTTTTCTTGGGAGAGTGAATTGAGTTATAGTTTATTCATGGATTCGAAGGAAGAGAGAAGGAGAAAATGGAAGAACAAAAAGAAGCAGCAAAGGAAGAGGAGGCACCAGAAGTACAACTCCTCATCTGAGCCCTCCAATTTATAATGGACTTAGAATTCGAATCCAAGGACAAAAGTTGACGGAAGAGTGTAGCAGTAGGAGGCATAGCCATAAGCATTATGTCAATCGAGTTCATTTGGCTCGTAATATGGAAGATTTTAGCTAGGGGTCGTGACATTGGACCGCAATCATTTTGATGATCATAGCATAAATGATATTCTGATGTTGATCTTCTATTCATGTTACAATTGTAAGATTTCCTCAGTGGCTCGATTGAAATCATCGATTTCTTTCTGTTATTTTTTCTTTAAGTTTGATTATCATGGAAGTGAAATGTTATTTTTCTTAGTTGCCTATAAAGCGTTATCATATCTATGATATTTCCTACATTTTAGGCAAAGACAAATGAATTTTACGTATTATTTTGGTATGAATGCTATACCATTTTGATTTATTGATGACTGCAAATGACAATATTTGAAATGTGAAATAGTCTTTAGCCAGCTGTTAGATGCCATGTCAAAATTTACTAGGGAATTCTTTTTAAAAGCCTCTCTTTTAGGACTAGAACAAATCGAGCTTTGTTCAATTTTTTAACATAAAAGACTCTTTGGTTTGAAAGGTTTGAGATGAGAATGCAACAAAGTTCATGTTACATGCAATTACGTCTGCAGCACTAATAATGGGTACCTAATGGTCTATTGAACATTTCATTCCAATCCATTTTCCCCCATTTTGAGCCATATCAACCACAATGGAGTTGTCTTGGAGGCAAACCTCCATTGATCCTGACAAAAATTGATTATTATCTTGCTATCTTGCATTACAGATGCAAACTGCAACAAGTTTGAACCTTTCTGTTTGAACAAGTTTAATAACAAAATATTGTACTGTGATGTATACAATCATAACAAATTTGTGACTAGTTATATCGTTTGTTGGCATAAAAACAGATATTTACAGTGAAAATAGAATATGTAATGTGTAGAACTAATAATTTTCACGTATAGCATAAATGAAAAGAAAAATCAAGTGTATAATTTATTCGTAGTGTGCTCATTTAGCATTGGATAGACCACCTGCAGTAAGTGTCTTATCTTTTACATATCTAGTAAGGGTTTTATTTTAATGTCTCGATTATAATAATAGATTATTGGCCATCACAATCTGGTTTGAGTTTGATCAAATTGTGAGCTAGAATACTAAACTCCATTAAGCATCAAACATGCTGTAACTTGTATCTCTATATCCTTTCAACGACAGTACAAATGAAACTGAAGGTACTGAGAATCATTTTTTTGTGAAATGCTTGCATCAAAATTTTCTTTCTTGAGCGTATAAATGAAAAATATGCCTATACATGACTATATCACAACATAGTTAGCTGTGACAACATTGGCCTTTTGACTGCATCAAAGGCCTCATATAGAGATTAATTGTCAAATTTAATTTGGAATAGGCCGTTTCACTAAACAATGTAGCCAATAGTATGTACACTCCTGGTGAACCAGATAAAACTCCACATCTTGTATACATTTCTTATTATAAAATGTTAAAGCAAAATGTTGAGCTATGTGCCAAGATGATTTACTGAAAATACAAGAAGATACATCTTCAACAATGATAAATTGTCAAGAAACAAGTAGATCTTCAATTGATCTAAGTTTTTCTTTAAAAAATACCACCACCCCCATAATCTATAACTAACTTTACATTACAAACCATAAACATCAAGAAAAGTAAATAATAAATATAATAGTGATACTTAATCAACTATGGCAGACAATATCGAAATAAATATTATTTTATGAACCTTGCTTGTTTGTAGCACATACAAGGACAAAATCATGTTTTAGTCAACTTTTAACAATATTGATTTCATTGAACTCCTTTTAGTTTATAGGAGCACCACATTTGAAAATTGTGCTACTAATCAGACAAATTAGCGGACCAATTCCTTTAATTTGGACAAAATCTGTAATGGTGTAATTCAGAGATGAACTTGGATTGGAACTTCATAGATGACACCATGGAATTCCATCATGAACTTCGATTGGAACTCCAGAGATGGCATTGGATTGAAACTCCATAAATGTCACTCATGTGCATTTAACAATTCAACATTCAACGATAAAGAACATTGATTTGGCATACAGAATGTGAATTTCATAGAGTGATGTATGACTATGAGTGATCCGTGGGAGTATGGATATGAGTGATCCATGGGAATGACTTTGTGATTTTCAAGTATTTGGGATTTTAATTTTGGTCAAATATGGTTATGTGCTAATGGGGTTTTTATTTGGTAAAGACTAAAGTTTTGGGATTTCGATAATTAATTGAATAAATTAAATTGGGGCTTGTTTGGTGGAGTGATAGAAGTTGTCAAGAAAATCAATTTATATTTAGTTGTTTGTTGTTTTCCATTTTTTATGTAACACTAGTCATTTGCCCACGGGTAGAGTTATTTTAAAAGTAATATTAGTGTGTTAAATGTGTTGAATTATCGTGAACTACGTCTTCAACTCAATATTTACTCAAACTGAGCAAACTCATGTGAAGAAGTTTGATTGGATCAAAGTAGTAAAATGAAAAATCATAGACAAATGGATGAAGCTAAAATCACACACACTATATATTAAAAGCATTTTTAATACAGAAGCAAATGAATCAGGACCAATTTAGAAATTTCTATGTACGCTCATGAGACACAAGCAGATATATACAACATGGTTAGTTGGATATGAGCACAATTTCATAACTACATAATTATAATCGTTCCCAACAAATTATATAGCACCTCTAAAAATATAGATTTAGGATTGAACATACCATGTATACACATGTGCAGTGCTTTAGCCATAAGAAAAAACTCCATGTGAAATAAGTAAAAGTATTTGTGGTCAATGAAATTAAAGCACGGTTGTCCAGCAAGCCGATGAAATGTAGGCGTAATAAAAAAATAAGAAATACAAAGAAATTGATAGAAACATAATATAGTGATTCAAATTATCATATTGAAGAGTGTTTTGAATGGTAAGAGAAATAGACTACATAATAAGGAGAAACCATCGTCCTTCCTAAATCATTCCGTACGAGACTTGAAAGAGTCCCAAAGAAAGAAGAAAAGTGAAAAAAATAGAGACAAAAAGGGAGACGGAATAACCTAACTTGCTATATAAACATACCCGAGGCATTATTTCTTAGGGTTACATGTCTCTGCTATGACTCCATCATCCTATTTGAGAAGAGCTACATAAAGAAAAACCATATATTCGTACATGAATCTAAAAAATGAAAATAATATTAGAAAATCTCAGTTAAAACTCTAATAACTTTATAAAAGCATGGATTTTTTGCTGCTAAATAGGAGTGCCGATATGTAACAATTTAACTCTTATGACTCCATAAGCATATCCTCAAACCCATTTAAATCATCAGTATTTGCAGCACCATCTCCTGCACAAGTTTCTTTTTATAGGAATAAGTTCTTAATAAAATAAAAATTTGGACCATACAAAGAAATCATAAAAAAAAAAAAAAATCCTGTAGCGAGGCAAAAATATAAATGATATTCAACTGCATCAGAAGATCCTTCAAATGAGAACAATAATCACACGGAACTTAAAGTCCTTAAATTCATTAAATATATATGACCAAAGATAAGCCAAAAAAATCAACTGTTCTCCAATTAAGTCAAATTACTTTACTCTTCCAGAAAGAATTACGTTTCTTATTTCTTGGGCATCATTTAGAGGAAAACATACAAAATGTGAACGTTTGTGTGTCACGAACAGTTCTTACTTCTTAATGTACTGAGAACTCTTCCATCAAGAATTATGTTTCTTCGTTCTCAGGCATCATTTAGAGGAAAACATACAAAAGGTTAACATTTGTGTGTCACGAACAATTCTTACTTCTTAATGTACAAATATCTATGGAACTTCAAATATTAATCTGAATATTGTGTGCCCAGATATTAACCACAAAACACTACTAAATATTCAGTCTCATGATATTAACTACAAAACATTATAAAATATTGTCTAGGAAATAATTAAAAGAAGATATGGCTCACTCACAAGTCTGGATTCACGTGATATTCTAATATATGTTCTTCCATGATAATAACATTTTTCTTCTGCGATTGTATAATAAATAGGAATATACAATAATTGCAAGGTCAAACCATCAAATTCAAGTCTGCATTAAGATTCTAACAAGGCAAAGAGAGAACAGATGATAATATGAAGAATAGAACCTTGCTTGAAAGGAAATTATGATGGGATATAAATACAAAAGAAAACAGATCTCCTTTTCCTACTTAGAAAATTGCCTGCCCGTCTATTTCTTCCTACATCTATTTATAACACTTTTTCATAACAGAATTTTCCCCCTCCCATATGCTTCCTAACCGAATGCTGTTACACATCCATTCTAGTGGCTTCTCAATTATTCTTGTTGCTTCTAGCATAAGTGAAACGGATTGGGGGCTTAACAGTCTACTAGATCATCCATTGGAATTTGAAGCCCACCCATAGAGTCATGATCTTGCAGTCCAGCATCATCAATGTTGTTCAACCTACTTTGGTATAATCCTTAACATTGTCACTGTCTGTTAAATAGCATAAGAACACACTAAAACTTGTAGAATGCTAAAACCTAACTCCAATCTATGCAAGACAAAAACAAATAACCATCGCAAATGGATGAAAATGCATCATTTGGATAGAGGGAAGAACGACTTTAATTTGGAACACAAGTATAACATTACAAATGAAGACTACTATTTACTTCAGCAGTCACCTTCCTCTTTATCTTCAAGATCAGCTTTATTCTCAGCAAGAGCCATGACCATGTTAGGATTACCTACAACAACCAAAAAATTGATGTGCATATGACATATTTACTTCAAATGATTATCTGGATATAAATCTAAGAAATTAAGCAAAATACATACCCAATTTGGGTTAAAAGTAATACATAAATACATACGTACATACATACATATATAATTCAGGAACATTATTTCTTCCTCTCACTCATTCATTATTGGAATAACAATCTTGTATGATATAATTTTCTTTTTAATTATTGTGATGATAAGAGCTATACATTGAATTCATAAAACAAATATAATTTTATTATTAAAATATCAAAAGCTACGTACCTTACTTTAGGAGTTCTTGCATCCACTTCTTAGCCTGAGCAAATGATTCGTGATTCATAAAACGAAACAAGAAATTAAATCATCTAGACTATATAAACAAAAGTCTAGCACCAACTTCTTATCCATGCAAATGAATCTTGATTCACCTTCAAATTGTCATTGTAGTAATTAAAACACATTATACCAAACCAACGAATCAAGATTTGAGTAGCATATAGCAACAACAAAAAACAAGTACAAAGGCGGGAAGAAAAACAGTTCTTTTTGCTGTCAACAAGCACTATGAAGAATATCAGAATGAACAAGAAATGTACTATGAAGACCTATAACATCTACAGAAAACATGCCAAAGTGAAAAATACCATAACAATAAATATTTAATGAAATCTGTTCACTTTAAATCGGGAGGGGGGAGGAATTTGCTTGCTTTCATATTCTTATGATGCATATTATCGTGCTGATATGGAAACAAATTTAATTTTTTATATATCAACCAACGGAAGACATTTAAATATAGACCATTGCACCTAGTAATTACATCAATCTATTTCATTTTGTTTGAGAATTTGACAAGGACATATTTTTTCCCAATTATATAGAACTTACCTAGATATACTATAACCATAAAGACCTTTATCTTGAAAAGACAATTTTGCAAATCATTAACATTACTTAAGCAAGTAGGGAACACGAAGGTAAACAAACATGAGCAATTTCCTCCGATGTACATATCATTCGTGCTCTACTCTCTAAGTTGTAACCACAGCATCAATAGCTGTGTAAATACCTCGTCTAAGATCCTTTGAGATACCTCGTCTAAGATCCTTTGAGTTCATGCAAGTTCCAATTGACTTGCTACCCTCAGTAAATATTGCACGGGTTCGGACAATAGCACATGTAGTACCTGCATGTATTTCATAGAACATGTTCAATTGGATCCAAAAACTTTATTGTGTAGGTCTCGTTTATATTTGCAAGAAATCTGTAGTCTATAACCTAATTAAGTAGAGAACTTACCATCCCCAACAGCATCATTGGTGGAACTTGCATCCTGCTTTTTGACTTTCTCCTTCAACTGAATACTCTTTGCCACACTGTATAGTCCTGTAGAGTCCTAACTTTCACTTCCAATACATGGTTAACAATTTGACTTGGAAAGTATTGATCATGAAAAATGTAATATCAGTGTCTTTGTACTCATTTGTCTTCTAATGTGACATATAGAACAAGTTAAAGGAAAAAAGAAGGTAAAACAAATTAAAAGCTATATGAGACAAGAGTAACAAGTGTAGAGTAAGGGAAGAAAAATATTAGCATCACTGAAAGAGAATGGAAATAAACATCTTGTGCCAAAGGTAACACCAAAAAATTTTAATCAATGGATGAATAATAGAAGAAAATACATACCTTGCTTGGCGACAAGGTCATCCAATAGACAATCATGTCATTATATTTAAAAATCATGGATAGTGTACGAAAGGATGAGGGTGTTTGGGAGTCATTTTTATGTAAAAATATATTTTGAAATAGTAAATTGATGGGAAATGTATGGTTGAAAAATAAGGAAAAAATTTTGATTTACGTGTAATATTGTTTTAATGAAAATTTTGTGGTTGAAAAGAAGAAAGAGAAAAATGCATTTTGAAAAAAATGGGTACCAAACGGATCCAATATAAAAGATGGAAATTAAATATATGTCAGACCTTGTTCAAATGCTCATATTATCGGTTTCCAAGGGCAAATATTTCATACTGAAGATTCTTAAGCCAGTCCCCTCTGTAAATCACTTGTAGAACTTTGTTGCATTCTCGGTAGGCTCACCATTACCATATCTGCAACCAGCAAACAACCATCAAAACTTAAATTGCATACTAACTCATTTACCCTCTGATTTTTTGGCAGATGCAAATATGCATTTATTGTTGAAACTTAAAATCGTATGCACACAAATAACTAATTACTATACATTTGGCACGTGCATATACACAAATTTGGATTTTTATTTGATTCAGGTACAACCAGAAGTAGAATTGATGAATTTATGTGGCAAGAAAGAAGAATGTCAAATTTTCTTTCCATAGGATGGTTAAAAAAAATATCAATTGAAAATGAAAATCACAAATTTACTCAATGAACAAGCAAAGCATAAGTAGAACATCCCCTCTAAAATGAAAAATGAACATGAAAATTCACTATATTGATCACTTTAAACTTAGGCTTTTTATATCTAGCTTTAGCTTCCGAATTACAAAAAAAAACATTAGGTTTTTTTGTTTTAGTTTCCAAAAAAAAAAAAAAAAAAAAAAAAAAAATTTATGAAGATGCGAGAAGGGATATTTGTTACCTTGGAAACTCTATTTGCATTTTCTGATTTTTTTCATACCCACAACATCTATGTAAAAGCCCCACAGGACGTCATGTGACATATAATAACATTTTATTTTAAAACAAAACCCCGAATAGATAAAAAAAAGGAAAAAATAAAATAGTACTTGGGATGACAGCCTCGGTTGAATTTGGTCCCAAGTATTTTTCGCTAAATCTTCCTGCTGCTCTCATTTGTCAAATTTCTTTCGATTGAAAACATATGCAATCACTCTTATACAAGATATTAAAAAATTGATGCAAAAAAGAGAGAAAAATAATGATCTTGTACAGATCAATAGAGAAAAATTATGAGAGAAATCAACGTACCGTTCATCGATCTAGTGATGCAATGCGAGAATCCATTATATCCTCTACTGGAATTAAGAAACAGAGCAAGAGAGATTTGTTGTTCGAATAATTCAACGATCGGCCTCATGTACTCTCCAAAAGAAAGCAAGCGAGCAAGAGGGTTTGACATATATTTACAGGATGTTGTGGACCATCGAGATATTGAAGAGTTGGGAGTAGCTGAAGGAGGTGATTCCGACGAAGGGGATAGCGGAAGATTGACTTCATGTACAATGAGAAAAAGAAAAGAAAACGTATTAGGGAAGCTACCCAAATGTCCATATTGCCCTTTTTTGATATGGTCAAGAGGAGGCGATTCACCATTGTATTTAAGGGTAAAATGGCAAAGTAAAAAAGCTTCCTAAATGAACAGTGGATGGAGGATTCTGTCTTTTAAGAGAGTAGAGATATAGTAATAAAAGTATAAAAAATGTTGGAAAGTATTATATGAATTGATATTTTCAAATGGGTATTACATTGCATTTTCCTCTAAATTGGTTGGGTTATTTAGGCATGTTTAATATAATTAAAAGTAAATAATTTAGTAAATTTTAATAAATTTGATGAAATATGTAGTTTAAAAATAGATAAAAATCGTGAATCTAAGCCTATGTTGGTATGGATTAATATCAAAATTTAACATATTTTGATAAAAGTTGATGAAATATGTAATTGAAAAGTCGTGGAATCCATAAAATAAATAATTAAAATTGAATGTTGATTTTGACTTAAATTAAAATCTAAGCCCCCTTTTGGCTCCATTATTTTAAATTATAATGAAATTAATAATAATTTTTTGAAGGATGTGTGGTTAAAAATAAAGTAAAAGTTTTTAGATTTACGTATAATATTATTTTATTTGAGAATGTGTGGTTGATAAGAAGAGAGACAAATAAATTTTACTAATTTAATGGGGTCAAATAAATAATGAATTTTAATCAGCGCCAATTACGATTTAAAATATGTGATTAAAATTAATTATTGATTTTGATTCGATTTTATTTTTTTATCATTTTGTTTAAATAAACAAAACACAAGCTCATAAAATTCATAAATAAATTTACAAGTCAACTATGATAGAAGTTATGGAAGCTTTGAGAAATTATACAAATGACTATTAAAATTATCATCTTAGTCTCTCAATTTTCTAATCATTATATTCATGGTCACCTTGTGAAAAGTATTTATATTAACCCGACTTCTACAAAAATCAAAATCCAATTCACCAAACCGTTAAGTCAAATTCTCCTCCAAATCAGTTGCACCACTCGCGAAGAACCCTAAGTTCTCCTAAAGAACCATCTTCCCCGAATCAATTGATCCCCAATTTTACCTCAGTCGGCCATTGTTGTATTTGAATGAGTGAATTTAGGGTCGGAACGCCAAACAACTTCTTAAGGGTTGTCCTAAAGTTGAACTGAAAAGATCAAAGTTACAGTCT
>NW_019242924.1:74806-91194 GCF_002742605.1 Olea europaea var. sylvestris | reverse complement strand
GTGAGGAGGAACATATTAAACCAACTTTATTTTACTTATTTAATTTGCACAGGGCATTGAGGTCGAGAAATGGTATTTGATGAGTATCGTATTCGTTTTTCTTTTCCAGTTGTTTTATAATACGAATCTAATTCAAACGTTAGTGCTATTGGAAATTCTCTTTGGGGTGTTCTTAGTGTTGTAACATGTGAGGAAAAGCCATATTTGTCCTCTTGAAGTAAGGCGAGTTTCTGATTCTGTGTTGTTCTCTACCTTCATCTCAACTAGATTATGATGAGAAGGCAGAAGATGCTGTTGATTATGAAGATATCGACGAGCAGTATGAAGGACCAGAAGTCCAAGCTGTTACAGAGGAGGACTATCTGCGGAAAAGTTATCTTTCCAAAGAAGTTGCAGCATCTACTTTGGAGAATGCAGCTTCTATCTATGATGATGAAAATTACGATGAAGAAGAAGACGAAGACGAAGACAAAGATGAAAAGCAACACAAGGAGGTGGAAAATAGTGATGTACATCAACCTTTTCATTCTCCAGGTTTAAATTTTTAGCTCATAACCTTTGTAACCCTAGATAGAATATTATGTGCTCTATTTTCATTATGATCTTCTGTTGTTGAGATTTGCATATTCCATGCCCTTCTACTCTGCATTTTAAACTTTGTGGATCATTATGTATCTCAAGACTGTTAATTCGGTATTGCTGAGCTCAATATGATTTGTAATGGCTTCTCAATTGTATAAAAGTTGTTTGAAATTTGATTCTGTGATACCATGCTTTCCTTAATATTAACTAGATCAGAAGGACAAGTTTCCAAGGAACGGAAGTCGAAAAGCATCAATAGCAGGGCTTGAGGGGTATGTGTCTGCATGTAGGGCTGGGTTTGCCTGCATTGTCCATTGATTTTTGTCCTCCTAAATTCTATAGATCGTCCAATATTTGTCATTTAATTTTACTGCTCCCTTCAATTTTTATTCTTATGGTGATCCAATTGCTGTGCCCAGCTACCGTATGTGTCTGGCCTGTGAAGTTTATGTGTATCTATTCAGCGTTTTGTTGATTTGGCAGTATAATTTAGTGAATTATTACAGTTTTTATTCCTACTAACTTCAAAAAGATTGTAGAACTTCTGAAAGTGCATTATAAATTCTCCATGGATGAATTGCATTTTTATTTCATGAGAGCAGAAAAAGGTCTTGATTGAGATTTTATACTTTGTAGGGTAAACACGGGCTATCTTCTGAACATATTGAAATGTGTGATCTAACTCATCTAACTCTACCAATACTCTCTTTAGGTGTATTTTGATCTGTGTAAAGATATACTTGTAGGTATGCATATAGGTATGTGTATGAATTATATTTGTGTATTTCATATATCTGATATTTTTTTTTTACCTGCATCTATGTGTATATTTTATTGCTTCAAATGAGAACTGTCAATAAAGTTTTAAATTTAAATTAAGACTTTCATAGTATTGCAGTTCCTCTGCTTTTCAAGCAGTACTTAGAAAAATAACTTCTGATGGCTAGACAATGCCCGGCACCAAAAATTAATCAGACTTTATTAGTTCTCAAGATTTAATACGATTCTAGTTCACCCAAAGTTAAATTACTGTTATTCCAGTGATTAATTATTGGAAAGCTACGCTTAGAATTATAAGGAAAGTTAAGCAACTGTAAATTATAGACTTGATTATTTTGGGTGGGGATAGAATTTTCAAATGAAGATGTATCCATCCATCTCTTTTGGATTTATGTGCTGTCTGACCCAATGTTAGGTAATGGAGCTAATAGATCAAAATAAACTAATCAAGTCTAGAGTGATTAATTAATCCTTCAGCTATTTCGTAATCTTTTGGGTAATGGAGGTTATGCAACTGTCCATAGTTTTGTTTAATCACCATCACGACTACAATGATTTGTGCTAAATAATAAGTCCCACAAGGAAGGATCCTATTTTTGTAAGTTGTTAACCCACTTTAATAATTTTTTTTTTGCATTTAAATTCATCCTTTCAATTTAATGTCCACTTGCAGGTGAGCAAATTAGTGGTCATGAAGTGCTATTACTAGAGAAAGAAATCCAAGAAGACATTCTTTTTAGAGATGTACTAGACTCTGAAAATTTGGATGCTGAAGTGGTGGACGCCGGGGAGGTTAGAAATCTGTATATCAGAACATTATCCAATCCAAATCTCATTCAATGATTAGATTTAGTTTTTCCGTCTCCCTGAATTCAAATGATTAAGTTCTTATAGCTCATGTTTTTGAAGCATCTGACATCTTTGCCAGCCAATTGGTACTTTTTGAGTATTGCTTTTCTCCATTTTTTATGTGTTTGAATGATATCCTTCATTCATAATGACTTGAAAGTGCCATTGCTCTTCCTTTCTTTTGTCTGTTTTCTTTTCTTTCATGAAAGAAAACTTATTATGAAAGGAATGTAATCAACACTGGAGGACAAAATGTTCTTAACAACCCTAAATCTTGTTGCCCTTGATGATGCTAGGCTGTCTCCTCTGAGCATCTAATTACAAACATGTTGATTTGCAATTAAAAACCCATGTGTCGGCTTTGTTGGTGCAGCTATGTTACTTATAATTGTACGTTTGCTACAAATTATTTACCAGGAGGAACAGAATGCTCCAGAAGAGCCAGCTGGTGATGGCTGTTCAGCACCACTTCCTATACTTTGTGTGGAGGATGGGATGGCGATCTTAAAGTTTTCTGAAATTTTCGGCATTCATGAGCCCCTAAAGAAAGCAGTGAAAAGGGATCGCCCGTTCATTACTCCCAAAGGTCCTTTTTTTTGAGTTCTATAGTATAATGATGGTCCTGATGAATTATGAATGGCCTTGTACAATAGAACAATTAAGTCAAAAAGTATTTTGTGCTCTCTCCATGTTAGATTAATGTCAAAATCTTTGGCATTTCGGTTTCTTGTCTGCCTTACTGATTAGCTTATTCTATTAGTCTCTAGCCTTGATATATCACAGAATTTTTATCTACTGTTATCTTCAATTATCAATCTCTATGGCATTTGGCTAATAGCAGCATAATTTCTTTCCCATTCTTTCAGAGAGGCACAAACCCTTGGATGCCTGCTGTATGGTTGAAGAAGATGAAGAAAACTTCTTGAAGGAGTGTTGGCCAAAATTTTCTGGGATGAGGGAATCATACGTGACTAAAAGTGAAATTGCCATGATGGATGATGTACTGGAGTCAGAAAACTTTTTAACTGTTCAGGGAAATGGAAAGATTGCCTCAATGGTCGATGATCATAGGAAAGATTCTTGTTTTAGTGCTGAACCAATGAAAAAGTGTTCTTCTGTAAATACTTTTACTGAATGGAGTCCACCTCCTTTACCCGAACTGTACCTACTTGAACATCAAGATTGGGAAGACAAGATTATCTGGAATAACTCGCCATCTTCGAATGATGTTGGTGAGGGTTGTGAGCTTTCTGGACCTGATTCTGAATCGTTGGCCTATAGGGAAAGGGATTTTGAGGCTGAGGCACAAGCTATCACGCCGGAAACTCAAAGTGATCTTTATGAAAAGGATCATGGTTCTTTCCTGCGTAGTCGTTCTGTTTCAGTGGAACCATTTGGCTCAGAAAAAATTTCTGGACGTGCAAATCTTTCCTTTCTGGGAGGTAGATATCATCCTCAACTTTTAAGGTTAGAGTCTCGTGCAGACATGGATGACCCGAACACAGATTTTGGAGACGATGATGCTTCCAAAGCAAAACTCTGCAATGATACCATGAAGCGTTTTAGCAACCTCACATTACAGAATAGGGATATAGTGGGAGAAACATGGTTAGATAATATTGTATGGGAACCACATCAATCCATTGCAAGGCCAAAGCTAATTCTTGATCTCCAAGATGATCAGATGCTTTTCGAACTTTTGGACAATAAGAGTGCGAAGGACCTTTGGCTTCACGCAGGCGCTATGGTCAAAGCTCGTTCTGTAATTCCCAGCAATGGGGATTCACTCGAGGTACATGGTCATCGAGGCATATCAGCTGGCCAGTTCAATATTGCTAATGACAAATTTTATCCAAATAGAATATCTTCTCAGCAGCGGGGCTCACATTCCAAAAAAAGAACCGATCATAAAAATTTGCATTCTGTACCAGCACTTAAACTACAGACTATGAAAGTGAAGCTAAGCAAGTAAGAGTTTATATTTTCACTTTATTTATTTCGGTCATCTATGTTAATTGTGTATTGAGGCTGATTTCCAATCTGTAGTGGTTGGTGCTGCTCTGATATGTATTCTCTATGTTCCTCTTTTTTAGGTCAGGCAATATAGAAATCAAGTTGCTTGAATTTTTAGTTTGCTACAACATGTCTGCATACATAATACACGCGTACATATGTACTTACATATCAAGATTGGATTTTTCTCTCATTTATTTATTGATTTATTATTATTATTTTTTTCTGAGGCGGCTCTCACTGCAAGCAGTGTCCAATGGATTGTGTACGCTATGGTACAAGTAGCTTACTGTTGTCTAATTGTTCCTCATTTTCAAATTTAAATTTTTGCACAATGGCTTAGCATGGTATATATGAACTAATTTTGTGACAAATTTAACCTTAACAGATTACTAGGCCATTAATCAGAAGGGGAAAAAATATCTTACGCCCTCTCCTCTTTTTCTCTGCTACCATGGCATTTAGTTAATACCTCTGTTATGGTACTGCATTATTTATCCACCATCCAATAGCTATCCCTTTTGTTTTCATTCTTTTCTCTGCCTGTTTTATTGGAACAAAATACAAGTCCGAAAAGTATAACTGTCGTTATTCAAATATTTAATGATCATTAAATGTTAATTAAGTTCGTCAAATACGAAACCTAGGACAGAGGCCTATCAAAGATCAATGAGAAACTGATCAGCGAAATTATACCGATATTGTTGGTCAGGGGAGTAGTGTCATGTGAAATTTTAAAGAAAATTCGCAAGAAATAATAAATTTTGTCTCGGTCACCAAATAAGCTAGTTGAGTGGTGAATTTGGAACAAAGATTTATATATCAATGAAGCTTCTAGTATATTTTTTTTCTTAGTTTAAAGTGGAAAAAGGCTAGTTATTGCCGATGATGGCAACCATTTGTATTTCACAGGTGTTTTGCTTTAGTTCAGGTTTCCAAAATCCAAATTCCATCTTTGTTTAAAGAATAAAATTGAAATTAATACTTTAAGCCATCTTCTTGACCATATTTCAGTGACGTGGCAGGAATAAACTGAATCAAAAAAAATTTGCGGCACACAACTATCTTTATGCATTAAGTTAGCAAAATCAGACATATGCACACGTACATGTTTGTCTGTTTATTCCTACCTGGGTGAGATTTGTTATTATTTTAGGAGTCCATTATTATGTACCTGATACTTGAAACATATATGATTTATTATTTTGCATATCCATTTCATATTTAGCTTAAGATTTCTTTACCAGTGTTGAAGTAATTTATTCTTTTCAGCAAGGATATTGCTAATTTTCACCGCCCGAAAGCTTTATGGTATCCTCATGATATTGAGGTGGCTCTCAAGGAACAAGAAAAGCTACCTACACAGGGACCAATGAAAGTTATACTGAAGAGTTTGGGAGGCAAAGGAAGTAAACTTCATGTTGATGCTGAAGAAACCATTTTGTCAGTTAAGGCTAAAGCATCAAAAAAGCTAGGTCAGTTCTCTTTTTCTTACAATAAGGTGATGCCTGTATTTATTGCAGTGTGTTTGCATTGAACATTATGTGTGCGTATAATCTATCTTTATAAAATCCTGACCACGAACTTGATGTATTTTCCCTTATGTAGATTTTAAACTATCTGAGCCAGTGAAAATATATTTTTCGGGAATGGAGCTTGAAGATCACAAATCTCTTGCAGAACAAAATGTTCGTCCAAACTCCGTGTTGCATCTTATTCGTACAAAAGTACATCTACTGCCCAGAGCGCAAAAGCTTCCTGGTCAGAACAAGTCTCTTCGTCCTCCTGGGGCATTTAAGAAGAAATCTGATCTTTCAGTGAAAGATGGCCATGTTTTCTTAATGGAGTAAGTTTTCAAGATTTTTTGTTATTTAAATATTTTTCTCATTGAAAGGTCATTTATCTTATGTGAATCAAGGTAATAATTATATGTTCAATGTTGTATCTTCTTGTGTTTGATCAGCTTTTGATTAGTATGATCTATTGCGTGAAGAACGGTTTATATAACATGTCCTTACTCGACAAGCTTGAAGTTTGAAAACCAAGCTTTGGGTTCATTGTTAACAAAGTAAGAGCATATTTGGGGAAGTGTTTATAGGCGGCTTAAATTATAAATAGATAAAAATTAGTGGTGAATAAGTGGGTACTACTTGTGAGTTTTTCGAAATGTGTGGATAAAAATTGACTTGAGAATTTATAAATAGTTTTTAAACAAGACCAAAGCATAGGCTAATATTATCAGAAAGAAACCTTTTATCCAACGGTCCTCGAAAAGTTCCTAACTTGATTTCTATACAGCATAGGCAAATTAATGCAAACACTCTTAATTGGTTGCATGGCATATTGAATTTGGTATCCAATAGCAATGACAATAGGTCATGCAATAAGCAAGAGCATTCTTGGTTGAAAGCACGTTATTTCTGGTGATTTAGAGCCTTGTTTTTCATAATGTTCAAGGGTCAAGTGCATTTGTAATTTTCTCGGATTTTTGGTCCTTGAGTCTTAATTTATGATTTTTGTAGTATCACATATTTCTATGCTTATTTTTGTTGAGAAAAAAATCTCCCAAACGCAGAATGAGTGCTGCAGTACTAAAACAAAAAAGGGAGTCATGAAGAGGACAAAACAAATTAAATTTGATTTGGAAAACTGTCGCCACAATATGAGGAGGAGAATCTATTAGCACAAAAAGCTTCACATTATAATTCTTTCCTCACTGCTTCNTTTTTTTATCTCTTTTATTGTAAAAAAGGGTTCCTGACCACTTACTCGAACTTCTAAAATCATTATTTAAACAAATTTTTTATGCAGATACTGCGAGGAAAGACCTTTACTCCTGGGGAATGCTGGAATGGGTGCAAAACTTTGTACGTACTATCAGAAATCTGCCCCTGGTGATCAAGTGGGCAGTATGCTTCGTAATGAAAATCAAAGTTTGGGGAGTATCCGCATACTTAATCCTGCTGATAAATCTCCTTTCCTTGGAGATATAAAACCTGGTTGCAGCCAGTCATGCCTTGAAACTAACATGTACAGGTCACCCATATTTCAGCATAAAGTGTCATCTACAGATTATTTACTGGTACGGTCTGCAAAAGGCAAGCTTTCCATAAGGCGTATTGACAGGATTGATGTTGTTGGACAACAGGTAATTGTAACATCTTATTCCTCTGATTCTACCCCCTCCCCAGATAAGTCTGTCTTCTTATTTGCTGTGTTCTAAAAGTACCTTTTTCTGTAATTGTCTAATTATGTGAACTTCTAATGAATTTGCTGAATCTGATTATACATTCTAAATCTAATCTGTTGCATTTTACCATCACCAAGTATTGAATTCTCATAACATTTTATTCTCATAAGCAAGAAGTCTAACGTAAGTATTTATAAACATAGAGACATCTCCAAGTGGAAGAAGGAATAGGTATTCATTCACCTATATAACTCTTGGTTTATTAAGTCTAACAATAAGTCTAGTTACTAAGGAAAACCCAATTAAACTTGAATAGAAAATAAATCTTGACTTAAAATAAAACTCATGGATCAGAAGGTCCAAATCATAACTAATATTGAAACTATGGTTCTCAAGGAAGATTCTCCCATTTCTGTTAAAAGTGAGGCATATCTCCAGTTTTTTCCTGCCAATCAGTTGAGGTATATAAGACACTGCTTTCTCACCTTTATTCATTATGTTGATTTTCCAGCATTTCGTTTTGCCTTATGTTGATCATCCATCACTTTTGCCACATCTGTTTGCATTGTTGTGGATTTGATGCACTCCTCATACTTTTAAAACATGTTTTAAAACTGTCAAGACTTCATCAAGCTCTATCACAAGATGCACAATGCAATAATGGTCTCATTCATTTGGGGAAAGGACAGGAAGCATTTAACTTCATGAGATATCGACAAAAAGAACCCTCCTTTCTCACTTGTTTGTTTTATTTTCGTTTCTTGGGACTTAACTCCAATAATTTAGCTGATATTATGAGGTGTACTCCTCAACAACTGAATTTTAAAGGGCATTGGAGGTGCTGACAACTATTATTTCACGATGATCCACCAGAGACAAGCACCAAATCCAATTACAAAGCCATGTTGTTTATTTTAATCCCCCCCCCCCCCCCCCCCCCCCCATCAAGTTCAACAAATTTAGAGAACGGTGCGTATGGTGTAGGTTGCTGGCCTCATCATTCCTTTTTCCATTTGTTCACTTCTATCTTGCTTTGCAGCATTCAGTTGCTATATTTTAAATATTTAATGTAAGTTTGCTTTACTGTTAAATGCCTTTTTCTGTCCCTAACTGTAATCTACAGGAGCCTCACATGGAAGTAATATCGCCTGCAAAAGGTACTGTGCAGTCATATAATGGGAAGAGGCTACTGGTTTACATGTATAGAGAGTTCTATGCTGCGGAAAAGCGTGGTTTGCATCCTTCCATACGTGCAGATGAGTTGTCTGCTCTATTTCCTAGCTTCTCTGAAGCTGTTGTTCGGAAGCAACTGAAAAATATTGCTGATTTACAGGTATCATGCAATTTTGATCCCCCCATCCCCACCCTTCAAAAAATAAAATAAACCGCAAAAACAAGAAGATAACAAGTGAAATAAAACATACAAACAAACTAAATGAAAAGGAAGCAAAAATTGGAAATAAAGAATAATGCAGAAGACATGCCTCCATTTAGTTGTAACAGCAGTAATTATATCTTTAAATTGCTCATTCTTGATATTCCGTTTGTTAAAATAAATCATATTTCCTGCATGTGCAATGTACCAGAGGGGACCCAATGGACAACTTCTTTGGGTTATGAGGCGCAATTCCCGCATCCCCTCCGAGGAAGAATTGAGGAGGATGGTGACACCTGAAGATGTGAGTCAATTTTGAACAGCTTATCTTGTTTAGACCCTCTGAAGGGACCAGATACCTTAAATATATTTATATAGTCTTCCAATGATTGATGGCTATCCATAGTTTCAAAACTTGAAGAAGAGTGTATAAGTTATAAAATTTAGACAAACGATTCATGGCAAAAGTTCCACGTTTGCCTACCAACTTAAAACAACTGGAACTAGGTTGGGCAGATATTTTAAATTTCGATAAGCTTCCAAGTGACATTAACATGCCTTTACTTGGTTAACATTTTGGCATCTTTGGCTCTGATCATATAGTAAGATAAATCATGGTTCAAAGGGCTTATTGCTTCAGAGGGGGGTCAGAGAGATGGAGTGTTACAAACCTTCCGGGATTTCTTAAACATAGGTGGCTTGTCTACATAGTTCATACTATTTTTCAACCAAAGCAGTGTCATGTTCGACCTGGCAAATTTGCCTGAACCTTGAAAGTCGAAAAAAAAAAAAAAAAAAAGAGAGAGAAGGACAAGATGTTGTCCACTAACAGAAGGAAGAAGAGGAGTATGGAAGAATCATTTGTGTATTTTCAAGAGTCATCCCTCTTGGCTGAGATAAGTTATTAGAAAATTTGTCAAAATTCATTTATGTCGTTAATGTCCTTGTAAAACTTGTCTCAATTAAGATTGTCAGATTTTAGAAGTTTGTTAATGTCATGAGATGTGTGTTTTACATTTTTTAATTGATAAAAAACCTTGGGAGGCATAATTTCTGGGTTCAGTTATCAGTTTCCTCCTTTTTCCATGCATTGTGTATCATTTGGATGTAAAAGATGGCAACAGATTGATATTGTCAAAATTTAAATTACCTCATTGCATGAATCTGTTGTTATGCTACACTCCTATTGTGTCAAAGCACAAAGAATTTTGACGTAGGATCTACTTGAAATCACCCAAACAGGATTACTGTCTCCTGGTGTTCTTTTTTTATTTATTATTATTATTATTTTTTTCCGACCATCTTATCTGCACATTTTTATTATTTAAGGTGATGAATATTTTTTATTATTGTTTTGATAGAAATAGAGAATTTATTACTTCTTTTTACTGATTGCCTTAGGTGTGTGCCTATGAGAGCATGCTGGCTGGCCAATACAGGCTTAGGCGGTTAGGAATCACTAGGCTGACTCATCCTGCAGGCCTTTCGTCTGCAATGAATCAACTGCCAGATGAAGCAATTGCTTTAGCTGCTGCATCACACATTGAAAGAGAATTGCAGATAACACCATGGAATTTGAGCAGCAATTTTGTGGCCTGTACGAAAGAGGTAAGCTATATCTTCTTCCCTCTCTGCTGGACTCCCTTTTCATCTTTCCCCTTCTCCTATCTTCAATAAAAAGTGTAAAGGAAGAAAGACAAAACCCACCCCTCCTCAAAAGTAAGGAAAAAAAAAGTGAATTGACATTTTGGCTTTACCGTATACAGTATATTATCTGTTCTGTTAATATACTGTGTGGTGAATATTTGTTAAATGATAGCTTTGATTGCCTTGAAAGTGTCTGCAGACTTGCCTGGTTTAAGGGCAACCTGTCATGCAGGCAATTGACAACTTTAGTGCATTGCTTAATTGAGTAACTATGTAGCACGGACACTCTAACTAGGTTAGCGTGTACTCTTCGGACACTCTATAATAATCATTTTCCTTTCTTCCTATAGTTATTATATATTTTTAACTCAAAAGTTTTTAGTAAATAACAAATAAGTACTTATATTTAAAAGATTTCAACAAAAAAGAATCAATAATAAGTATAAAACTAAATTTAAACTATATAAATAAAGAATTTTAAAGAATTTAATGAACGTGTCGACGACGTGTCGTGTCGGTACTTTTTTGAAAAATCATGACTCGACGTATTCGACATGTATCGTGTTCGGACACATGTGTCCGTGTCGGTGCATCATACTTTTTAAAGAATCAATGTTTTTTTTCTTGAACGGCTATGTTTGTTATCTTTTAGTTATCCTCCAATATATCATATTTTACACCTTAAATTTGAGCACTTTTGGGTTGCCTACATTGTGATATACTTGCTTAAACAATAAATTTTTAGGATCATGTATTTGGAAATTGATCTTACCTTTGATATTCAGGATGAAGAAAAGATTGAGCGTCTAGAGATTACTGGTGTTGGTGACCCTTCTGGACGGGGTCTAGGTTTCAGTTATGTTCGTGTAACTCCTAAGGCCCCAATTTCAAATGCAATGGTGAAGAAGAAAGCAGTTGTTGGCAAAGGATCAACAGTAACTGGAACAGATGCTGATCTGCGTAGATTGAGCATGGAAGCTGCAAGAGAGGTGGTTGTTTTGCTGCACCCAAATGCTTATATGACTATGATATAATAGAATTTGAAATCATTCTGGATCCATAATTTTTTACTAAGCCTATGTTTGAGCCCCCTTTTTATGATGAAAATGAGGTTTGTAATAGTGAATTTTTGGAGAATTTGTGGTTAAAAAGTGGAAACAGTTTTTAGTTTACGTGCAAAATATTTTATTGTGAAAATGTATGGTTGAAAATGAGTTTGGAAAAAAAATGAGTTTTTAGATAATGAGGATAAAACAGGGGTTACATTTTCAGTTCTCGTTAATAGATCTTTCCTTTTCACTCCTTTGTTTGTGCTTTTTATTGATCTTTATTGACTGCATTGGAACTAGTCCCAAAAATTTAGTGGTCCTCATACCATTCTGTGATGTCTAATTGTGATAATCCTGATGGAAAAATGTTGATTTAAGATAATTTTATTTTATTTTATTTATTTTATTTTATTTTTTTTGCTTCCATTCCAATCTTTTCATGCTTAATAGGTAAAGATTTGACGTGTTGCATTTCTACATTGTTTTTGGTGGTGGTCTTAGACGGGGAGAGGAAAATGAAATGTCGAACCCCCTGGGAGTTAGATTTACATGTGTAGTGGGGAGATAAATAAACTTTTGAAGTTTTATCAATTTTGTTGTATATCCATGATGTCCAAGATGAACAGGGATCTTTCTCTTAGAATTACCCGTCTTTTTATGGGCTAATTTGACCTATGAAGTGCTCCTAGTGAGGAGACCTGTTTCTTCTGGTAGATGTTGGACAATAAGAAATCTGATATAGAGCTTTTTTCTGCACGTTTTCTTGAGTTTTGTGTCTTATGAATTGAATCCCGTAACTTCATGATTTACATAAGATCTTAATGGTGCTGAAAGGTTAGGCTCCACAACATTGTTGGAAATTAACTATTTGTAGGGTTGAGGCGGAGAGATAAAAGGCATTATTTTTTCTTTATGATTGTACAATATATAGTTATATCTTACTATTTTTATGTAAAATTAATTTTTTCGTAGTTCTTAATATAATTATTGAAACAATTGAGTTATTGTGAATCTATATGGAGGTCAACTCTGATCCCTGCATCGGACAGGGGCCTATTGATCTATCTGTAAAATACAAAGAATTGCAAGGTCTATTAACTTAATTGGCGCTTAATTCAAGGGGAGAAATGATTTTTTTCCCGTGTGGAATCTTAAATCTTGGAAGATTGTTTATATACATATTCCTAGTTACTGAGAAACACAATGAACAAGCTTGACACCATGAATATTGTGTCTCATTTTTCTTCATTATACCCTTCTGTATTGAGTCTTGAGGTAAGTTAGAACACTCCCCGACAATTCTGAGGTATTGGTCTGACATTATTTAGAAGGTTATAAATAATACTGTTTAATATTAAGCTAATATATATTACATAATTTAAATGTATTCATCGTACTTATTGCATTTTCCTTCCTTTATATAGCTTCTCCTTAAATTCAAAGTTCCGGAAGAGCAGATTGCCAAACTAACTCGTTGGCATAGGATTGCTTTGATACGCAAGCTTTCAAGTGAGCAAGCTGCATCCGGTGTTCAGGTTGATCCAACAACAACAAGCAAGTTTGCTCGAGGACAGCGCATGTCTTTCTTGCAGCTTCAGCAGCAGACACGAGAAAAATGTCAGGAAATTTGGGATCGGCAAGTTCAAAGTCTTTCTACTGCTGACACTGAAGAAAATGAGAGTGAATCGGAGGCAAACAGTGACTTGGATTCTTTTGCCGGAGATTTGGAAAATCTTCTAGATGCTGAAGAGGGCGAAGAAGGTAATAATGAGTCTAATCATGATGGTGCAGATGGTGTCAAAGGACTTAAAATGCGACGTCGCCCATTTCAAACTCAAGCAGAAGAAGAAATTGAAGATGAGGCGGCAGAAGCAGCAGAATTGTGCAGGATGCTAATGGATGGTATGAAGTTCGTTTTTATTGTACTGTTTCAAGTTGCTCGGCATTAACTGAACCAAAAAAAAGTTGCTTGATATCTTTTGCAGCAAACTGTTCACAGAGCATTCTTCTAAAAATTAATTTACAAATATGGTTGCCTATCTAATTGAAATTGGATGATGCGGGATATTGCTTTGATGAACTTAAACACACTTTCATTGCATGGTGGTAATAATGATGTCATCAGGGATATGCACATGAGAGCTATAACCAGTTGTCCTAAAAAATATTCTAGTGGGTTTTTGATCACTTAAAGATTGTACTGATGTCATTTGTAAGTAAGCAATACTATGGCGTGTTCTTTTTACCGATGGTATTGTGTTGGTGGCTGATGCTAAAAGAGGCGTTGAAGACAAAATTTATATAGAGGAATGTGCTCCTCTTTATAAGGTTTTAGGGTCAACATGGTATTCAGGCAGTTGGTCAACATCGTATTCAGGCAAAACACTCAAGCCCGCACTTTTTAGGAGAATTGTGCACAGTCCACAGCTCTGATACGCAATGAATCTGGCTTACATGTGAAGGGGCTTGTTGGAAACAAAATTAAATAATATGTGTCTTCTATCTAAGAGCTTGATCTGTTACATAAGTAGGTTTAATAAGAGGAATCATTTTTAAAGTGTTTTGGAGAGAACATTTTGAAACTTTGTGTTGTGAAATTGTGTATAGAGGATATTTTAAAGTAATAGTGCACCTCGGAAGGTAGTAGGCTGACTCTCATGAAATCATAGATGTTCATTACTATCTTGTTTTCATCATGAAATTGACTTCAAAGTTGGAGTTCATAAAGAACTAAGAGTAAACAATTTTGGTTTCTATTCCTCATCTTCATTAGGATTGAGAAATCAAGACAATTACTTGATTGATTGGGGTTTTTAAGTGTAGGATACATTTTTATGTGATTGAAGATGTTTATAAGATCAAGGGGAATTCTAGAAAATTTTCATGAGGGTAACCTTGCTTATGGGAGAATGTGTTTTGGCAAATTTCTCACCAATTCGTTTCACATGCTATTGAGTTTTCATTCCATTTCATGCTTATTTTGGTACAGCAGTTCTTTTCGTTTTATTACTCTGGTGCTGAAGTTCTAGGAGCATGTTTGACTTAAACTAAGCTTAAAACAAAGTAAAGGGTACTTTGAAGTAACTTTTTGTTTCCAAATATGTTCAGATAACTTACTTTTTTCATACTTTCAAGCAAAAAAAAAAAAAAAAAAAAAAAGTAAGTCATTTTGAAAATAACTTTGACCTTATTCTCAAAATGACTTGCTTATTTTCAACTTTGATCAATAATTAAAATTATCGATTTTAAAATTTATTGATATACATACATGTAAACTTTTTATGCTTGGGATGCATGCTCTGTGTTTATTTTAGTCTATTTTGTAATGGATGTATTCTGATGGTAACATCTGACCGTTAAAATTATCTGTAGATGAAGAAGATGAAAGGAAAAAGAAGAAAAAAGAGCGAGCTTTTGGGGAGCAAGTGGGACTGGCCTCAAAATCGATGTTTGGTCCTGAAAGCAGTGAACGAATTAAGAAGAACTCCACAGTTGTTAAAAAAACCTCCCAGTCCGAGGGATCCTTTGCATTTAAGGAAATTACTAAAAATCAAAGAGAGGTCAAAAACGTTGTTTTTTGTACTGTTCAGTTTGCAATGCGTTTTGACATTGAGAGTGCCTACATTTTATTTTATCATTACAGTATGGGTTCTCTGTGTAAAACTCTGATAATTTTAATTTTTCACTGATTGGTTCAGATCGAGAATTTTTCTGCTAGAAGGAACCTATCGGCAAAAGTAAAACCGAAGAGAAAGAATGACATCGAACAAATGGGGTTACTGCATAAAAAAGTTAGAATATTAGGGGATGGAATGAAGGTAAGTGTCCTTCCCTTCTTGTGCATAAAGGGTATGTTTGGTATGCAGTTTAACTATGTATGGTACGAAGTTTTAAGTATACCAAATTTGTTCAGGACTTACTGATGGTGGATTGTCTGTGAATATACCCACTGTCTTTTCAATCCCAACTTGTGGACATTTAATTTTATTTTTTTGTACCTTGACACTGCTGCTGCTTGAAAATCAGATAATCAAGGAAAAGAAATCAGCAAGAGAGAGTTTTGTATGTGGGGCTTGTGGCCAGGTATGTTACTATTCGCAGAATTCTGTACTTTTCCTGGACATTGTATATCTACTAGTCTATACTTCTTGATGTGCCAGCTTGGTCATATGAGGACCAACAAGAACTGCCCTAAGTACGGGGAAGATTCAGAAACACGAGTCGAAAGAATGGATCCTGATATGGCCCTTGGGAAACCTAAACCTAATTATGTTGATCAAGTCGAGCCAACCCCTCAGAAAATTATTCCTAGAAAGCTCGTACAGAAAAGTGCAACAAAAATTGCTGTGGTAGAAGCACAGGAAGACGATAGGCCTAGTGCAAAAGCAAAAGTTCTGAAGGTCAAATGTGGGTCAACGGATAATCTTTCTGATAAACTCACTCCTGTGGCCCCACAAATTTCTGACAAACCAGTTAAATCAGATGCTGAAACAGGACATAATGCTGCTGTCAAAGTCAATAAGATAATTTTTTCAAACAAGACGAAACCCGAAGATTCTCAGGTTGAATCACATAAGCCCTCTATAGTAATAAGGCCACCAATGGAGGGTGAGAGAGAACAGTCTCATAAGAAAATTATTATTAAAAAGCCAAAAGAGATTATTAATGTGGATGAAATTAGCCAGGAAGGAAGTGTTGGCCATGAATACCGGAAAATGAAGAAAATTATTGACTTGTCGAGTCTTGATAAGCATAGGGAGCTTGAAAGCCAACATCTCTCGGAAGGGACGTCAAGGATGAGAAGTGCAGAGGATATGCGACGGTGGGAAGAAGAAGAGAAAAGGATAACTGCAGAAAGGCACAAAGAAGAAAGAGCCAGAAGGGCGTACGAGGAAAAAATGAC
>NW_019242924.1:19751-71152 GCF_002742605.1 Olea europaea var. sylvestris | reverse complement strand
CGGTGGGAAGAAGAAGAGAAAAGGATAACTGCAGAAAGGCACAAAGAAGAAAGAGCCAGAAGGGCGTACGAGGAAAAAATGACAATGTTTGAAGAGAGAGAGAAGTTAGACGAGTTAAGAAGGTATCAAGAAGCCATAAGAAGAGAGCGAGAAGAAGAAGAAAGGCAGAAGGCAAAGTCAAAGAAAAAAAAGAAGAAAAAGCCTGAGATAAGGGATAATTACGTAGATGACCTTCCTCCTAGAAGAAATGATAGAAGAATACCCGAAAGAGAGAGAATGGGGTGGAGGCGGCCTGCTGTCGAGTCTGGAAGGTACACTTCTGAGAGTGCCCCACCTGCTAAGCGGCGACGAGGAGGGGAGGTAATTGATGTTTACAGTGTCTTTCTTCATGTTTTGTGCAACTGCAACTTTCAACAGTAATCCTTTCCAAGACCCAAATATAAGCACCATCTGTTATATTATGTTTGCTATTTCTACTACTACAGTTTCTGAATGGCTTGAGTCTAGCGTTCACATTTTGCTCTTAATGAAGTAAAACCGGGAAGGATTAATTTCTGATTGAAAACCCATTGCATGCATGTTATTCCAAAGTACAGTATATACTCAAGTCTCATTTCCTTGTAAGAACTTAAGAAGGCTCAATTTGGTAATGTGAGCCTGTGGCTAAGAATTGTTTTCTCCTAACTTATCAACTAAAAAGGGAATGAGTTCAGTCAGACTATTAGAGGATAGTAGAACAATGACAAGTGGACGCAAGTTGAATTTAATATCCTTTTCAGTCAGCAAACTTGTTGGCACTCGTTGATTTTTTCCTCTTTCCTTTTTTTTCGCTTCTTCTGCAGGTTGGTTTGTCAAACATATTGGAAAGCATTGTGGAAACTCTTAAAGACAGGAAAGATCTTTCCTACCTCTTTCAAAAGCCAGTGTCGAAGAAGGAAGCTCCCGACTATTTGGATTTCGTTGAACACCCTATGGATTTGTCCACGATGAGGGATAAAGCAAGAAGGTTAATCTACAAGAACCGTGAGGAGTTCAGGCATGACATGTATCAGATTGCGTACAACGCTCACCTGTACAATGACCGGCGGAACCCAGGTATTCCTCCCCTTGCAGATCAACTGCTGGAGCTCTGTGACAACTTGTTAGATGTTAAAGACGAAGAATTAACAGAAGCTGAAGCTGGCATCGAGTATGTAGACAATTAGGTAAAATGTACTTCTGGTTACCATCGAGCCCCAAGTTTGAGAGCTTTTCCCCTTCACCTTACTTGGTATCCCATGGGGTTGGTACTTATTGGTTCCAATCAAAGTTGTCCCTCGGCAGATCAAGTTCTGGAATGGCTACATCAGTATGGTGCAGACTTCACAAAATCTGAAGCCAGCATTGAATATGTAGACTAGACAATTAGGTAAAATTTAGGTTCTTCCGGACCCATGATATTTTTGATAGCGTTTTACCCTTTACTTATTTGGGTTCCCATGGGTTCGGTACTTAAAGATTAATGTGAAGATCTCACTTTTACAGTATAGCCATCACATATTGTAGCATATTTGTATACATGCAAGTTCTGTATTTATGAGGCGACAAAAATGTAAAGAAATTTGTATATTGCACAAGAATGAGTAATGTTTTAGGAAAGAGGGTGATGCTACATATACGCTTTGGGTGTATGCGGGCCCCTTTCATGTGATGGGGGTATAATGATTATGTACTTCGAAAGTGTACAAGTAGAATTATTCTAAGAAAAAAGGCGCAAGCTAAAATCTACTTCTAGAATTGAGAACCATTTGGTTCGGGTTCGGGTATATCTATGAGAGTTGAATTCTGATATCAGTTGGGTACAAATGTGCCACTAGAACCAATAATATATTGTTTTAATTTATATATTTCCTAATCATGCGTAGGGCATTTTGCATAAATAGGGAAAAAATTNTCAATAATCGCGCAATAAAAGTAAATCACTACAAAAATAATAATTCAAACTATGTGTTACGTTCCTTTTAATATTAACATGACTACAAAACAAGTAGACATGAGTTCCATCAAAATATAACGTTTAAGGTCCGTTATTGACATAAACCTATAGCTTAAGAAGTGCTGAAATTTTTCAACATCGCGTGGATCTTGATAAATGATACGTTTTGCATACTTTATGATGAAAATGCCACAATCCGAACTGTACAGAACATATAAAAAGTTCAATAGCCAAAAAAAAAAGGGTCAAAAACTTTTATGAGAGAAGAAAATCCCATTCGTACAATAAAAAAAAAAAAAGAAAGAAAGTCGGGGACTTATAATAAGTGTGTGATATTTCTATGGCTGTATAAAATCGGATTTTTCTTTTACACGGCCCAGCTATTGTGCTCGACCTAATTTTCCCCATATGTTTTTATATTTTTTAATATCAAATAATTATTTTATGAATTTGCTTTCTTTCTATATTTATTTTTATTAGTAATCAACAATTAAATTTAAATATCTTTTCATATACTTTATAGTATTACTGACTGCTAATTCATTTATTTTTAATTTTATATTAATCATAGCGGTATTTTTTTTTATTAATATTATTGTTCATAATATTCGATTTTTAATAATTTACTACTTTTTTGCCCGTATAAAGCAAGACTATGTTATTTTAAAGATATTGTTAGCGTGTCGAAAATTACATTATGGATGACACATCCGCACAATTAAATAGCAATCCATTCAAAATTCGACTACAACAACAAACATAAAAGATATCTGTGTTGTGCATTACACGTCCCTAGATCCAAGCCAAAATAGGCTCAAAATCTACCTGCTTAATCTCTGACTGAATGTGCACAGAACAATTGGTCGATGCCAAGTCCATAGACTATCTCAGCACTCGTCCCTGAGCTATCTGCCTAATATATCACAGTGCCTTTTGTAACAAGGGCTTTGTTCTATAGATAGGCCCCTGTTCACACGTCAGCCCCCTGTTGACTGGTTGTCTGCGCTGGACAGGGGCTTGTCCAAAAAGATTATTCCGTGTAACAAAATCTAAAAGGATAATTCTATATGTACATTATGGTATTCATAAGGATATCTATAATGTACATGTGAAATTCCTTGATTGAAGGGTTGAAAAAACTATTTTAACTCTTTAATGATGTCATGCCTCTTTTGTACATTATGACATCTTTCTGGACATCATAATGTACATGTAGCATAACCCAATCTATAAAAGAACAGTCAGTATACATTTTGACAGCATGGAAAAAGAACTAGAAAGGCCAAGCGGTAGATTTTTCATGGTACATCTGGGTTGTGAATGTTAGAATAATTTTAAAATATGGACCTTCCATTTGATTGGAAATTTTATGTTTTATAAAAGTAGAAATTACATAGAAGCCTACTTTTAAAGATCACATTTCATAAATCATATGCCAAGTTTTGTATTTCTTTTTTAATTTATAATAATTATAAAATCAAATTAATTATATACCTAACCCACCCACCACAATTTCGATTCCAAAACCTAATCTCTCTATCCTTCTCCATGATCTCCTCACTCTCTTACCATCAATAGATGCCGCAACCAAGAGAGCTCTATTGACAGAAGAGCACGTCGCCTCCAGGCAGCGCCACTGCGCTCGCCATTGCACACAACGGCTATCGCTCTCCTTTATCTCCTCTCTCTCTTACCATCAACGAACTGTGCTACCAAAAGAGCTCGGCCAACAGAAGAGCAAGTCGCCTACAGGAAACTTTGGTTGGCGCAGTGTAGCAGATGCGGTGTTGTGTAGCAGTTGGTGGTGGTGCTGTGCGATGGCGGTGGTGGGAAACAAGAGGTGTGGTTGTGGTAGTTGGGTGAGTTGTGTGGTTATGGTGATGTACTGTGATGGTGTGCAACGCGGTGTTGTGTAGCAGCGATAGTGGTGGTGTTATGCGTGGTGGTGGTGCTGTGATGCAGTGGTGGAGGTGTGTGGTGGCGATGGTGAGAAACGTGAAGTATGTTGGTGGTGTGGTTGCGGTGGTTGGGTGAGTGGTGTGATGTACCATGATTGTTTCTTTTTGCCTATCCTGTGAAGAAGTGTTTGGGTATGGTGGTGGTTGAAAATGGTGGAGGTGATGATGGCAATAATTGTGGAGACGATGACGATAGTGGCAAGGTGATGGCATTTTGGATCTAATTTGTTGGTGGAGAGGTGGTGGCGGCGATAATTTTGGCGATTGCATTTTAGATCTGATTTGTGGTGGTTGTAGGTTGCGATTGTGGTGGCAGTATAATATGAAAATACTTGTGACCAACTATTTGGGGATTCGTGACCAATTGTCGGGAGCTGGTGGTGGTATTTTGGTAACGAAGGTGGTGATGTTGCAATTGAAGGAAATAGTGAGATGGTGGTCACAAGTTTCAGTGGTGATCACAAATTTTAGTGGTGGTCACAAATTATTTGATTGACTGTGACCATTAAATTGATTATTCTATGAATAATAAACAATATGTGATCAATAAAAAAATATAAATTATAACCAAGGAATAGCATGTGACCTAAAAAATTGTTAATCTATGACTGATAATTTGTCAATTTGTGATAGTATAATAAGTTGTTACTTATAATATTTGTAATTTGTGAATAATAAATAAATCGTGACTTATACATTTTTTATTTGTGATCAATCAACAAATTGTGATCTATAAAAATTTTGAACTGTGAATGTAAAATAATCTGTGATATAAAATTTCTGATCTGTGACCCAAAAAATAAAAACTGACTAACTAAATCAGTAATTTGTGATCAAATTGTACAGATTCGTGACCTAAATATATGTAATTAATAAAATAAATAAATAAATAAATTATAAATAAATTTCTATAAAATCTCATTTTTGAAGTTTGAAACTTGTTTTCTTGATTTTGAAACGTGTGATACTTATATTCTTACTTATGAATTTTTCCCATTATAAAACAAGTTCAATAACGATACCATGGTTAAGCCCAATATGTCAAGTGATCACTTGGACCGTTTTACATCTTAGTCATATAAGGTTATATCTTATATAATGTGAAAATTTAAGTATGTGGGCCAAAAATATATAAAGGGTGTTTGACACTCATTTTTATGGAAAAATGAATTTTAGAATAGTAAATTGATGGAGAATGTGTAGATAAAAATAAGGAAAAAAATTTGATTTACGTGAAATATTATTTTAATGAAGAATGTGTGATTGAAAAGTATAGAGAAAAAAATGTATTTAGAGAAAAATGGAAATCAAACGTGGCTTTAAATCCTAATTAGGGTTAGAGTTGTTAATGGGATGGCTCAATAAATTTCTACATAAAATGCTCGGTCCTCTCCCCTCTTTATATATTTTTTATTGGTTTGATCCATTGACAGCTAATATTTTTGTGAGGAATTAAGAGGGAAAGATCTAGTGCCAATATTCATATCCAAGATGTTTTCCGCAACTATGAATCTTAAACTATTAATTTAGAATTGTGATTTTTGTTTCTTAGTAAAGTGTTTGATTTTTTAATTTGTAACTTAAGGGTATTTTTGTCTTTTGAAACAAAATTCTATTTTTGTAATTGTATAAACTAATTAAGGGCATTTTTGTCTTTTACTCAAGAAAATGCCATTTTGGTTATAGACAAATATTTTTTGGTTAAAGTAAAAAATTGCAATTTTGACTAAGCCAAACTAAAAATTACCCCCTATTGCCACAGAGATTTTTAATGTATTTTGGTTTGCCGTCATTACAATATTGATTTTTAGTTAAATTATTTGACTTAATTGTAAGACTGCATATGATCTCAATTAAATTGGTCTGTATGACACTTTACGTAGAGTTGTATTTTTTAAACTTGTATCAAGATTCATGTCAATAAGTTTGAAACAACTATTATGTAGGTCTTTAAAACACAACTTTTGTATTTACTTTTATTTTATTTTATTTATTTTTTTAAATGGCTTCAACTTGCATGTATTCGCTGGTAATTTGCTTTTGCTTTCGAGTAACACGTGTCTTGCACAATGTTTTAATAAGCGATTAGTCATAGCTTGACCATTCTAATCCCTTCTATCTGCATTTAGAAGAAACTGGAGATAAATTATGCCAGCTAACTTCTCCACTTTTGACTTTCTTTTATGTTACTATGTATACAGGAAAGTTGACCTTTGAAGATACATAATTATATGCATATATTTAGACATGATTGCTAGGGTAATCAATTACCAAATTGAAAATAATTTGATAATCAGATGGAGTTTAAACTTGAGAATATTTTTTTGTTCATCTAGTTCTTGAATCCTATCTGTGAGATATATTGTAATATCTGTTAAAATTTTGTTACTGATTTGGTCTCACAATGACATACCTTGATTTTATCATGTTGGTTATTATGATTTAATTATTGTTTTGTGATTAAATATGGGCTTTAAAACTATTCTTGTTTTACCATTAGAAGAAATATTTTGAAATAAAAATGGGTGGTAGCTGTCAAAGTAGCACACCTATTGTTATTTATTCGCTTTTCTAAAAAAAAAAAAAAAGAAAGGAAAAAGGGTTGGCATCGCTTTCTGAATTATTGTATATAGTATCTTGCCCAAAACTATTATCATATGTGATGTTTTGGAAAATAACATAAAACAGTTAACGAGTTTACTTGGGTCTAAAAATTTCCTTTTGCCTAAAGGTGGTGGTGTTTCGAAAATCGATGTGATTTTGTTAATTAGCTTCATGATGTATTTTAAAGAGTACCTTCCAGTATAGTGTATTGTCAGCCCAAAGGTGTTTTTATAATGATGCATCTAGGCTCTTACCGTAATAAGGTTCATATGGTTTTGACTTCAATTACGGAATATCTTATTAATAGTCCATGTCAATAAGATGGATATGTTATCATCCATTGATTGCATGCATTTTGTTGGGATGATCATAAATACAATATTTTATGTGAGATGAAAACAAGATGTAGGAATAGCACTTGATCTTTTCGACTTGGATTTTGCAATGGAGAAACAGCTTCAAAACCCATAGATAAGAACACTCTTAAATATGTGGCTGAGTATGAAATCTGGGAAAGGGCCAACATATTTTGTTCGAAAGTTATTAAGCGGTCTATATTTGATTCCATTATGGGTACTATTCTAGATAATGAAAATGTCGAAAGTTTTATGGATGTCATAGGAGAGAGATTTGTTGAGTCTGATAAAGTTGAAACAAGAGATCTGCTAAACAAATTGATAAATATGAGATATGATGGTACAAGTGGAGTTAGGGACCACATTATGAAGATGATAAATATATCATCTAATCTGAAGGCTCTTAAGATTCATATTGTGGAGGCTTTCCTAGTCTATCATGTTCTGAATACCCTTTCTAACCAATTTAATCAACTTAAGGTTGCTTATAATGCTCAAAGGGATAAATATGATTTAAATGATCTTATTGCAGTATGTGCCCAAGAAGAGTATAAAATGTGACGTGAGACTGTTGAAACTTTGCAATTTAGCTTTTTAGCAATCACAAAACAACGGGTTTCTCATAATCACAAGTCTAAGTTCCATAAGGGTAATAAGTCACACCGTAATCAGCAGAATAAAAATTTTGGAAGTTAGACTTCAGGTGAACCCAAATGTACTATAAAGAAAAATGATCAATGCAAGTTCTGTAAAAATAAGGGTCATTGGCAGAATGATTGTTTTAAGTTTAAGATTTGGTTAGAGAAGAAGAAGATGATGAATTCTGCATGTATCTAATTGGCCTTAGTTTGTTTTGTGTCTTCGTTAGTAGATGTGCCTTTGAATTCTTGGTGGTTAGACTTGAGAGCTAGTATTCATATTGCGAATTCTTTGCAGAGATTTACAAGCAAACAGAGGTTAAGTGAGAATGAAGTGCTTGTGCATTGGAAATAGAGTTCAAGTGAAGGTTGAATCCATAGGAGTAGTGCAGTTGTCTTTGAAGTTTGGTTTCTCTCTTGTCTCAGAAATTACAGTTTTTCTACCACATGAGACAGATTTTAATTTCTATACCGAAACTTGATGTTTCTGGTTTTTCTTTAATTTGGGTAATAGAATGGTTGAATTGATTGTGATTCTCATTTGATTGGAAATGGCCTTTTATGTGATGGTTTGTACAAATTGTCTTTGACTCTTTTTGGTGAGGTCTCTCGTGTTACCAATGTCTCAAACAAAATGTCTCTAATGCATCATCTTCTATGTTGTGGCATAAGCGGTTGTGTCACATTTCAAGGGATAGGATGGAGAGACTGGTAAAAGTTGAGATACTTCTCTCTCTAGACTTCTCTAATTTTTACACTTATGTGAATTGTATAAGAGGAAAGTTGACTAAATCCACAAGGAAATGTTCCACTGGGTATGATGGCATTTTGGACTTGATACATACTAATATTAGTGGACTTTTACCTTCCATCATATGTTGCAATAAATACTTTATAACTTTTATTGATGATTTCTCACGATATGAAGATGTTTACCTGATTAATGTTAAATCCCGTGTACTTGAAAAATTCAAAATTTTCAAAATGGAAGTACAAAAACAATCTTGGAAAAGTATCAAAGTCATAAGATCTGATCTTGGTCGTGAGTATTATGGGAAGTATGATGAGTCTGATCAAAACATGAGTGGTTTTGAAAAGTTTTTACAAAGATATGGGATAGTATGTCAATTCATCGAGCCAGGAACACTCGAGCAGAATGGTATTTTTGAAAGACGTAATCGAACTCTGAAGGATATGGTATGAGCATGATGAGTATAACAAATTTGCCAAAATATCTATGGGGTGAATCTTTGAAAGCTACTATGTATATTTTGAATAGAGTTCTAAGTAAAGCTGTTGCAAAGGCACTTTTTGAATTATGGACAGGACGAGAGCCAAGTTTGGTTCATTTCAAAGTTTGGGGATTTTCAGTTGAGGTTAAAATTTATAATCCCTTGAAAAGAAATTAGACTTGAAATCCGCTCCAAGTTACCTTATTGGTACCCAGATAGGCCAAAAGGATATAAGTTCTACTACCACAATTGTGGCACTAGAATTTTTGGGTCCATTACTGCTAAATTTCTAGATAATGATTTTGTTGATAGTGAGAGTTCTACATTGAAAGAACTTTTTGTTGAACCAAATCAATTGGTTATTCCAATTTTTGTTATACAGGAAAGAGTTGTTTCTCAACCAGTTGAAACTTTTAATGAAGAATCGAGGAACCAAGAGAACTTCCAATTCATCCTATAACAATGATTGAGTTAGTTTCTGAGCCACAAGCTAGAAGATCACGAAGGGAAGGAAGACTTGTATTGCCCAGTGATTACATTACATAATTTTGGAGAGTGATTTCAATATTGGATATATTGTTGATCATGTTACTTATAATCAAGCATTAACAAGCCCTGAGTTACATAAATGGATAAATACTATGGAAGATGAAAGTCATTCTATGGAATAGAATAAAGTTTGGAAACTTGTTGAACTTCATCTAGATGCTAACGTATAGATAATAAGTGAATTTTTAAAAGCAAATTGGACTTTAAAGAGAATGTTGAACGAAAGAAGGCAAAGTTGGTTGTAAAAGGGTTCACTCAGCGAAAGGACATTGACTATAATGAAACATTCTCACCTGTTTTGTTCAAGGGTTTTTTGAATTATCATCCCATTTGGGACACACTATAATTTGGAGCTTTATTAGATGGATGTTAAGATAGTTTTTCTGAATGGAGATTTATCTGAAATGGTTTACATGAGACAATTTGAAGGTTTTATTGTGTAGGGAAAAAAACTTGGTATGCAAATTAAACAAATCCTTATATGGCGTCAAGTAAGAATCAAGACAGTGGTATTTAAAATTTGACAAAGTTGTAACTTCTTTTGATTTTATTGAAAATACAATTGATCAATACATTTATCTTAAAATCAATGGGAGAAATTTTATTTTTCTTGTCGTGTATGTTGATGATATTTTGCTTGCAAGTAGTGATTTGTGGTTACTTCATGAGATAAACAAAATGTTATCTGCTAATTTTGAGATGAACGATCTTGAAGAAGATTCTTATGTGCTTGACATTGAAATACATCGTGATAGAAATAGTTACTTGTTGGGGATTTTCAAAAGGCTTATATACAACGTGTTCTAGAGATATTTAACATGCAGAATTGTACATTTGGTGATATACTTATCATAAAAGGGGATAAGTTTAACAAAATCAATGTCTAAGTAATGAGCTAAAAAGGGAATCGATGGAGATGATTGATAAGTGCAATTTGTGCACTTAGTTAGACTACATTATTAAACTTTTATGTTGTCATATTATTAATTTCTACTAGGGTTAATTTTCATTTGTTTTTAGTGATGAACTCATTTGAAGCAATTGGAGAGAAATGACGAAAATGGGATAAAAATGCAATTTTAGAATCGAACTCCATGTGCTAGAAATTGAAGGACTAAGTTGCATAAATTATAATGACACGAGGCCTTCAAAGATAAATTGCAACTAGTTGGACCCAAATTAATGAAAAGTGAAAATTTAATTAGGCCCAAAGTAGACTTTTAATTGTAATCAAATTGAATAATTAATGAAGATTGAATTTGGCTAAAACTAGGTTCCTGCTTTGAATACATATATACATACAAACGACAAATGACAGGGATAAATAAAATTCCTTTTTTTTTTTTTTTTTGGAGTCAAAGAACGCAGCGGTTGGTTGGGAGTAATATATGTACACATGCATGCAAAAAATTGAGGGAGATTACACAAAAATACACAAGAACTGGGCAACCACTTGGAGAGAAAAAGTGAATTGAATATATACACACAAATAGCAGTTGGCGGCAGAGCAATTTGAGTCAAACATTGCGACTGGGGATTGATTTCATATATAGTGAAAATGGTTACTCGATAGGAAATTATATAGACCTAACCGTAGAAAAGGGTTGCTATATCTATATATCTCTTAAGCACCGGTACTTAACTTATATTAAACACCGATGACATGGCACACAATTTAATTGGTGAATCATTAAATATATGGGACCTACCATTAACTTATTTACTAATTAAATGGTGTGTCATATCACCGATACTTCACATAAGTTAAGCATCGGTGTTTAGGAGATCATTTTCCCATATACACACATACATGCGCCAACAACAGAAGTAAGAAAAAGAAAAAAGGCGGCTGCTGCAAAAAAAAAAGGGTAGCTATTGGCTATTGGAATCAATTATTTCTAAACACAGAAAACAGACAGAAAAATGGCAACATAAGTGCATCATGTTGGCAATATAAAGAACGAGATTTAATGACAATATTGAAGTATACTATATCACACCACGAAAACACAAGATTGAATTTATAAAGAAAGAACACAAAGGGTAAACGTAGAGGAATGATGTTTATTAATTCAACATTATGGAGAATACAAGACAAACTAGCAATTCTGCTTCTATGTTACTCTCTACAAATTGACTAGAGGAACCTCATATTTATAGGCCAACCCTAGAAAAGTCCTAAAAGACAAGAAAATATATTATAATTAGGAGATCCAATTTCAAACGAATTTTGTTTTCTTATTCAACTTAGTTTTCTTAAGCCCTAGATTAATATTCTCATAGTCCAAGTCCAATACACCTTTTCAAAAAATTCATATTTGAGTCATACCCCTAACAATCTTCACCTTGATTCAAATTATGGTGCTACGAACGAAACTCCTAAATTTCAAATCCATCTGCATCGAAATTAACTGGCTGAATGTCCTCAACACAGTAATCACTCCATATAAACCAAACACTCATCCTCTGCCCGGCGTCCACAACCAACACCCGAACCCAATCCCCAGGGTTACCAATTCCACCAAGGAATTAATGTTGATCACACAGGGCCGAAGCACACCTTATAGCAAGAACCAAACCGAATGCTTGATCAGAAGGCCCCTTACTGAAACTTTAGCCTTCAACGTCCCTAGAAGCATTCCAGACATTGCTGACACCACGGTACCTACGCTTGATGAGTCCTATCCAAGCAACTGAACACAGTTTATTCTCTGAAATTGGTGGCAAAGCAAAATCACCAACACTCTCCCTAGTAGTGTTTTGAATCGATTCAGAGCCCAACACAAGAGGTACTGTACCAAACTGAACTTTCACCATGATACTAAACTTGTCCAAATGTCTCCTCTTAACTGGTTCTGCACTCCGCTACAAAATCTACAATTGGAATATTTTCCATCCTTCTAGTACAACTCAGACTCTCTTTCGGACCTTCATGACTTTACCTCTTCCAGAGAATTTATACCCTTTTGCATTCAGGGTACTTAGTGAAATAAGAATCATTTTTAGGTCAGGAACATGTCAAACCTGATCAATTGTTCTAAATGTGCCCTCTCGTAGCCTCAATCTGACTCGATCGATCCCAACAATACGATAATATTGGTTGTTTCCCATTACAACTCCACCTTGATGAGCAGTCTCATATGTTTGAAATAAATTCCTATTAGAACACATATGGTACGAACATGCTGAGTCAAAAATCCACTGCTTGTCAGGCCTAGACTCCACATCAGATACCACGGTCAAGATTACCTCTTCGCTACCTAAACAATTCTCAACTACATTGGTTTCATCTAAATTCAAAGGTTGCACCCCACGATTTATAGCTAAATCACCTTTAGCCCGCAACATATTGCAATCCTTTCGAATATGTCCCTTTCTTTTACAGTAGTAACATGTCACATTGCAAAATCTAACTCTCGATCTGCCTCTTTGTCGACCACCTTGAGATACAAGATCTTCCTTATCCCTTGATGTAGCTCCAACTAAATACTTCATTTTCTCCTTTGACTGCAAATAATCATAGACATCTTCTATAGTTAAAGTATCATGACTATACAAGATAGTATCCCGAAACGACGCATAAGACTCAAGTAGCGAACACAACAGGATCAAGGCAAGATCCTCTTTATCGTACTTAACCTCCAGCGTCTTTAGATCTGCAACTATTTCCTTGAATATGGCAACATGGTCTTCCAACGACTCTCCTTCCGCCATGCGATGTGAATATAGCTTCTGCTTAAGATCCAGTTTACTAGTAAGACTTTTAGTCATACATAACCGCTCCAGTCTGAACTACAAAGCAGCAGTCGTCTTCTCCTTCAAGATATCCTGCAGAATATTGTTGGATAAATGAATATGAATCAACGATAGAGCCTTCAGATCCTTCCGTTGTCCAATCAGCAGGCATCTTCTTAAAACTCAGTAACGAATGGAATACTCTAAGATGCTTCATAGCCTTACCTTATTATTAGAGAAAGAGATTCCGTAAGTAACTCAGTGAGTGCTTTCTAAGGCATCATCCAAATCCAACTGCACCAGAACAATCCTTATCTTTACTTGTCACAAAAAAAATCTTGTAGTGTCATCTAGTTGAGGAATATCATACTTTAACCCAACCATCCCGAAAAAATCTCAACCAATCTGCGAAAGGAACCAAGCTTTGATACCACTTGTTGGGCGTGTAAGCTCCAATAACACATGTTGACTCCAAACCAGATTATAAAGAACGAGATTTAATGACAATATTGAAGTACACTAGATCACACCACAAAAGCACAAGATTGAATTTGTAAAGAAAGATCACAAAGGGTAAACGTAGAGGAACGATGTTTATTAATTCAACAGTATGGAGAATACAAGACAGACTAGCAATTTTACTTCTATGTTACCCTCTACAAAATAACTAGAGGAACCTCAGACTTATAGGCCAATCCTAGAAGAATCCTAAAAGACAAGAAAATATATTACAATTAGGAGACCCAATTTCAACAGGATTTTATTTCCTTATTCAACTTAATTTCCTTAAGCCTTAAGTTAATATTCTCCTAGTCCAAGTCGAATATGCCTCTTCAAAAGACTCCTATTTGAGTCATACTCCTAAAACATCATTCCAGAATTTTTTGTGCAATTAATCATCAATAATGGTGCAATGAATTTGGAGATTAATCACATTCGTCAAATTTTTGGTGATGTCTTTTATCATTTATTTGTTTGATGCCAATATTATGCTAGGCTAATTGCTTTTATGTATTGGATGAAGATGAAACCGTTTATTATTTATTTTTAATTCAAGACAAATAGTTTAGTTAAATTCTTGCAATTCTTGATTAATCTTGAATGCTAATTTTTAATATTTGATTATTTGATCACCAATTGAATATATAGTTGCTTGTTGTAGGGGTTGGGAGACTCACAATAAATTTAGAACATTGCTTGATTAACACATGTGTAATAAATTTTAGGAATAATTTTTACCACACGTGCAATTTTTGAGATAACTGTGAAATTGAATGCGTTCTATTAATTCGAATTTGGATTAAGAATATATTCGAATCGTGACTTGAATATATTTAATTTGTCTTAAAAAAATTAATTACAATAAAATTATCGATTCTGAAGAACGCTAGAACGAAACTAGGTGTATAATTGAGAATTGGAATATATAATAATAGGTGGATTCGCAATCCAATACATTCATCCCATACATATACAAAACTTGAATTTTACATGCTTTAGTAAATTAATTTAGAATAGTTATAACCACAAATCACTTTTGTTTGTTCACTTTGAATCTAATTAAACACTAGCACCCTCTATTAAATTTTATTCCTTGTAAGACGACAACTCTTAATTCACTAAATCTATTACTTGTGAATGATCTCGTACGCTTGCGATTTCACACGAACAATGATACCATATGCTAGTGTTGTGGGGTGCTTGATGTATGCTCAAGTTTGCGCTAGATCAGATATAGCCTATGTAGTCAGTATTCTTAGTAGCTTCTAGTCGAATCTAGGGTAAGAGCATTGGAAAGCAACTAAGAAAGTTATGAGATACTTAAAAAATATTGAAGGTTAGATGATTAATTTATAGTGTTCAAATCACTTTGAGCTTGTAGGCTACTCAAATTTTGATTTTACTGGATGTCAAGATAATTTAAAATCAACCTCATGTTATATTTTCATGTTGCCCGGTAGTGCAATCTCTTGGAAATGTGGTAAGCAGACTCTAGTGGCATCCTCTATTATGCATGTTGAATTTGTGGCATGTTATGGAGCTACTGTTCAAGCCGTTTGGTTAAGGAAAATTATTTCTGGATTGAAAGTTGTTGATTCCATCTTGAGACCAATTACCATTTATTGTGACAATAGTGCAGCAATGTTCTTTTCAAGGAATAATAAAAGCTCTGATGAGTCAAAACATATTGATATCAAGTATTTGGTGGTTATATGTAGAGTAAGGAAGTGTAGAAAAAAATAGAGCATATCAATATAGAGACTATGATTGCAGATCCATTGATATAGGGACTTGCTCCAAAAGTTTTTAGATACATGTTGCTAATACGGGTACTGTGGAAGTCTTTGATGTTTTTAGTTAGTGGAAGTTATTTATGTAAAAGAATTACGTTTTGGTTTGATCCGATTTCGGGGTATGTAGGCAGCCTATATATTTTTTGGGTACTATCCTTTCCAAGAAAATATATTTTTCCTGACCCATAAATTATTTTGAGCATACATTTGACTTATGTTATTTATTATAATATTATTATGATCTCGAGATATAACAGATGAAGACATGAGATGAATCTCTTTTAGAAACAAGTAGCTTCATTTTGATTAGAATCATTACGAGGATCAATACGAATTAGCACAGTTTTTGATCACGTTTGGTACTAAGTTCATACTACCATATTGGTTAGAGGATGGTGATCCATGTCGATAAGGAACTGTGGAGTGATCTTACATCGTTTAAGTGGTATAACGACTTTCATGTTCGATGTTGATATTCTTATTAGATCAGATCGTGTTTTCTAAGGTGTTCATTGAAGTTATATTTGTGTGGTCACCTATGTGGCCTAACTCGAGAGTCAAAAGTTTTGTTCGAATGCACAATAAATTTTAGGAATAATATTTATCATGTGTGTAATCTTTGATATAATTGTGAAATTGAATGCATTTTATTCACTCGAATTAGGACTAGAAATAGATTGGGTCGTGACTAGAATATATCCCGTAAGTACTTTTTGGAAATGTAGCGATCGTTTTGGATTGAACTTACCACTTCGTTGTGACGTATGAGAGATTTCGGCCATTTTTCGAAAGAGTGAGCACTTTCAAATTTGGAACGCTTGGATTGTCGGCGTACGAAGAATTGAGCGTAACTTTTGCACCCGGTGTTCGTTTTGGGCCCGTAAGTCCTTTTTGGAAATGTAGCAATCGTTTTGGATTGAACTCACCACTTCGTCGTGACGTATGAGGGATTTTGGCCATTTTTCGAAAGAGTTAGCACTTGCATATTTGGAACGCTTGGATTGTCGGCGTACGAAGAATTGACCGTAACTTTTGCACCTGGTGTCCGTTCTGGGCCCGTAATAACTTTTTGGAAATTTAGCGACCGTTTTGGATTGAACTCACCACTTCGTCTTGACGTATGAGGGATTTCGGACATTTTTCGAAAGAGTGAATACTTTCATATTTAGAACGCTTGGATTGTCGGCGTAAGAAGAATTGAGCGTAACTTTTGCACACGATGTCCGTTCTGGGACCATTAGTACTTTTTGGAAATGTAGCGACCGTTTTGGATTGAACTCACCACTTCGTCGTGACGTATGAGGGATTTTGGCCATTTTTCGAAAGTGTGAGCACTTGCATATTTGGAATGCTTGGATTGTCGTCGTAAGAAGAATTGAGCGTAACTTTTACACCCGGTGTTCGTTTTGGGCCCGTAAGTACTTTTTGGAAATGTAGCGACCGTTTTGGATTGAACTCACCACATCGTCGTGACGTAAGTGGGATTTCAGCCATTTTTTGAAAGTGTGAACACTTGCATATTTGGAACCTTGGATTGTCAGCGTACGAAGAATTGAGCGTAACTTTTGCACCCGGTGTCCGTTTTGGGCCCGTAAGTCCTTTTTGGAAATGTAGCGATCGTTTTGTATTGAACTCACCACTTCGTCGTGACGTATGACGGATTTTAACAATATTTTGAAAGACTGAGCACTTGCATATTTGGAACGCTTGGATTGTCGACGTACGAAGAATTGAGCATATCTTTTTCACCCTGTGTCCATTTTGGGCCCGTAAGTCCTTTTAGGAAATGTAGCGATCGTTTTGGATTGAATTCACCACTTCGTCGTGATGTATGAGGGATTTTGGACATTTTTTGAAAGAGCGAGCACTTTCATATTTGGAATGCTTGGATTGTCGGCGTATGAAGAATTGAGCGTAACTTTTGGACACGGTGTCCGTTTTGGGCCCATAAGTACTTTTTGAAAATGTAGCGACCGTTTTGGATTAAACTCACGACTTCAATGTGACAAATGAGGGATTTCGGCCTTTTTTCAAAAGAATGAGCACTTGCATGTTTGGAACGCTCGGATTTTCGACGTACGAAGAATTGAGCGTAACTTTTGCACACGGTGTCCATTTTGGGACCATTAATACTTTTTGGAAATGTGGCGACCGTTTTGGATTGAACTCACCACTTCGTCGTGACATATGAGGGATTTCGACTATTTATCGAAAGTTTGAGCACTTGCATATTTGGAACGCTTGGATTGTCGGCGTATGAAGAATTGAGCGTAACTTTTGCACCCGGTGTTCGTTTTGGGCCCGTAAGTACTTTTTGGAAATGTAGCGGCCGTTTTGGATTGAACTCACCACTTCTTCGTGACGTAAGTGGAATTTCGGCCATTTTTTGAAAGTGTGAGCACTTGCCTATTTGGAACGCTTGGATTGACAGCGTACGAAAAATTGAGAGTAACTTTTGCACAGGGTGTCCGTTTTGGGACCATAAGTACTTTTTTGAAATGTAGCTACCGTTTTGGATTGAACTCGCCACTTCGTCGTGACGTACGAGGGATTTCGGCCATTTTTCGAAAGTGTGAGCACTTGCATATTTGGAACGCTTGGATTGTCGGCGTATGAAGAATTTAGCGTAACTTTTGCACCCGGTGTTCATTTTGGGCCCGTAAGTACTTTTTGGAAATGGAGCGACCGTTTTGGAATGAACTCACCACTTCGTCGCGACGTATGAGGTATTTCGGTCATTTTTCGAAAGTGTGAGCACTTGCATACTTGGAATGCTTGGATTGTCGACGTACGAAGAATTGAGCGTAACGTTCGCACCCGGTGTTCATTTTGGGCCTGTAAGTACTTTTTGGAATTGTAGCGACCGTTTTGGATTGAACTCACCACTTCGTCGTGACGTATGAGGGATTTCAGCCATTTTTTGAAAGAGTGAGCACTTGCATATTTGGAACGCTTGGATTGTCGGCGTACGAAGAATTGAGCGTAACTTTTGCACCCGGTGTTCGTTTTGGGCTCGTAAGTACTTTTTGGAAATGTAGCGATCGTTTTGGATTGAACTTACCACTTCATCGTGACATACGAGGGATTTTACCCATTTTTCGAAAGAATGAGCACTTGCATATTTGGAACGCTAGGATTGTCGGCGTACGAAGAATTGAGCGTAACTTTTGCACCCGGTGTTCGTTTTGGGCCAGTAAGTACTTTTGGGAAATGTAGCGACCGTTTTGGATTGAACTCACCACTTCGTCGTGACGTATGAGGGATTTTAGCCATTTTTCGAAAGAGTGAGCACTTGCATATTTGGAACGCTTGGAGAGTCGGCGTACGAAGAATTGAGCGTAACTTTTGCACCCGGTGTTCGTTTTGGGCCAGTAAGTACTTTTGGGAAATGTAGCGACCGTTTTGGATTGAACTCACCACTTCGTCGTGACGTATGAGGGGTTTTAGCCATTTTTCGAAAGAATGAGCACTTGCATATTTGGAACGCTTGGAGAGTCGGCGTACGAAGAATTGAGCGTAACTTTTGCACCCGGTGTTCGTTTTGGGCCTGTAAGTACTTTTTGGAATTGTAGCGACCTTTTTGGATTGAACTCACCACTTCGTCGTGACGTATGAGGGATTTCTGCCACTTTTTGAAAGAGTGAGCACTTGCATATTTGGAACGCTTGGATTGTCGGCGTACGAAGAATTGAGCGTAACTTTTGCACCCGTTGTTCGTTTTGGGCCCGTAAGTACTTTTTGGAAATGTAGCGACCGTTTTCGATTGAACTTACCACTTTGTCGTGACGTATGAGGGATTTCAGCAATTTTTCGAAAGAGTGAGCACTGTCAAATTTGGAACGCTTGGATTGTCGGCGTACGAAGAATTGAGCGTAACTTTTTCACCCGGTGTCCGTTTTGGGCCCGTAAGTCCTTTTTGGAAATGTAGCGACCGTTTTGGATTGAACTCACCACTTCGTTGTGACGTATGAGGTATTTCGGCCATTTTTCAAAAGTGTGAGCACTTGCATATTTGGAACGCCAGGATACGAAGAATTGAGCGTAACTTTTTCACCCGGTGTTCGTTTTGGGCCTGTAACTACTTTTTGGAATTGTAGCGACCTTTTTGGATTGACCTCACCACTTCATCGTGACGTATGAGGGATTTCTGCCACTTTTTAAAAGAGTGAGCACTTGCATATTTGGAACGCTTGGATTGTCGGCGTACGAAGAATTGAGCGTAACTTTTGCAGCCGTTGTTCGTTTTGGGCCCGTAAGTACTTTTTGGAAATGTAGCGACCGTTTTCGATTGAACTTACCACTTTGTCGTGACGTATGAGGGATTTCAGCAATTTTTCAAAAGAGTGAGCACTTTCAAATTTGGAACGCTTGGATTGTCGGCGTACGAAGAATTGAGCGTAATTTTTACACCCGGTGTCGGTTTTGGGCCCGTAAGTCCTTTTTGGAAATGTAGCGATCGTTTTGGATTGAACTCACCACTTCGTCGTGACGTATGAGGGATTTTAGCCATTTTTCGAAAGAGTGAGCACTAGCATATTTGGAACGATTAGATTGTCGGCGTATGAAGAATTGAGCGTAACTTTTTCACCCGGTGTCCGTTTTGGGCCCGTAAGTCTTTTTTGGAAATGTAGTGATCGTTTTGGATTGAATTCACTACTTCGTCGTGATGTATGAGGGATTTCGGACATTTTTCGAAAGAGTGAGCACTTTCATATTTGGAACGCTTGGATTGTCGGCGTACGAAGAATTGAGCGTAACTTTTTCACCCGGTGTCCGTTTTGGGCCCGTAAGTCCTTTTTGGAAATGTAGCGATCGTTTTGGATTGAACTCACCACTTCGTCGTGACGTATGTGGGATTTCGGCCATTTTTTGAAAGTGTGAGCACTTGCATATTTGAAACGCTTGGATTGTCGGCGTAAGAAGAATTGAGCGTAACTTTTGCACCCGGTGTTCGTTTTGGGCCTGTAAGTACTTTTTGGAAATGTAGCGACCCTTTTGGATTGAACTCACCACTTCGTCGTGACGTATGAGGGATTTTAGCCATTTTTCGAAAGAGTGAGCACTAGCATATTTGGAACGATTGGATTGTCGGCGTACGAAGAATTGAGCGTAACTTTTTCACTCGGTGTCCGTTTTGGGCCCGTAAGTCTTTTTTGGAAATGTAACGATCGTTTTGGATTGAATTCACTACTTCGTCGTGATGTATGAGGGATTTCGGACATTTTTCGAAAGAGTGAGCACTTTCATATTTGGAACGCTTAGATTGTCGGCGTACGAAGAATTGAGCGTAACTTTTGTACACGGTGTCCGTTTTGGGCCCATAAGTACTTTTTGGAAATGTAGCGATCGTTTTGGATTGAACTCACCAATTCGTCGTGACGTATGAGGGATTTTAGCCAGTTTTTGAAAGAATGAGCACTTGCATATTTGGAACGCTTGGAATGTCGACGTACGAAGAATTGAGTGTAACTTTTGCACCCGGTGTTCATTTTGGGCCCGTAAGTACTTTTTGGAAATGTAGGGACCGTTTTGGATTGAACTTACCATTTCGTCGTGACATATGAGGGATTTCGGCCATTTTTCGAAAGAGTGAGCACTTTCAAATTTGGAATGCTTGGATTGTCGGCGTACGAAGAATTGAGCGTAACTTTTTCGCCCGGTGTCCGTTTTGGGCCCGTAAGTCCTTTTTGGAAATGTAGCGATCTTTTTGGATTGAACTCACCACTTCGTCGTGACGTATGAAGGATTTTGACCATTTTTCGAAAGAGTGAGCACTTGCATATTTGGAACGCTTGGATTGTCGGCGTACGAAGAATTGAGCGTAACTTTTTCACCCGGTGTCCGTTTTGGGCCCGTAAGTAATTTTTGGAAATGTAACGACCGTTTTGGATTGAACTCACCACTTCGTCATGACGTATGAGGGACTTCGGCCATTTCACAAAAGAATGAACACTTGCATATTTGGAACGCTTGGATTGCCGGCGTACGAAGAATTGAGCGTAACTTTTGCACACGGGGTCCGTTTTGGGCCCATAAGTACTTTTTGAAAATGTAGCGACCGTTTTGGATTGAACTTACGACTTCATCGTGACAAATGAGGGTTTTCGGCCTTTTTTCGAAAGAATGAGCACTTGCATATTTGGAACGCTTGGATTGTCGACGTACGAAAAATTGAGCGTAACTTTCGCACCCGGTGTTCGTTTTGGGCCCGTAAGTACTTTTTGGAAATGTAGCGACTGTTTGGATTGAACTCACCACTTCGTCGTGATGTATGAGGGATTTCGGCCATTTTTGAAAAGAGTGAGCACTTGTAAATTTGGAACGTTTGGATTGTCGGCGTACGAAGAATTGAGCGTAACTTTTGCACCCAGTGTTCCTTTTGGGCCCGTAAGTACTTTTTGGAAATGTAGCGACCGTTTTGGATTGAACTTACCACTTCGTCTTGATGTATGAGGGATTTCAGCCATTTTTTGAAAGAGTGAGCACTTGCAAATTTGGAACGCATGGATTGTCGACGTACGAAGAATTGAGCGTAACTTTTGCACCCGGTATCCGTTTTGGGCCCGTAAGTCCTTTTTGGAAATGTAGCGACCGTTTTGGATTGAACTCACCACTTCGTCGTGACGTATGAGGGATTTCGGCCATTTTTCAAAAGACTGAGTACTTGCATTTTTGGAACGCTTGGATTGTCGGCGTACGAAGAATTGGGCGTAACTTTTGCACCCGGTTTTCGTTTTTGGACCATTAGTACTTTTTGGAAATGTAGCGATCGTTTTGGATTGAACTCACCACTTCGTCGTGACGTATGAGGGATTTTAACCATTTTTTGAAAGAATGAGCACTTGCATATTTGGAACGCTTGGATTGTCGACGTACGAAGAATTGAGCGTAACTTTTGCACCCGGTGTTCATTTTGGGCCCATAAGTACTTTTTGGAAATGTAGGGACCGTTTTGGATTGAACTTACCACTTCGTCGTGACATATGAGGGATTTCGGCCATTTTTCGAAAGAATGAGCACTTGCATATTTGGAACGCTTGGATAGTCGGCGTACGAAGAATAGAGCGTAACTTTTGCACCCGGTGTCCATTTTGGGCCCATAAGTACTTTTTGGAAATGGAGGGGCCGGTTTGGATTGAACTTACCACTTCGTCGTGACATATGAGGGATTTCGGCCATTTTTCGAAAGAATGAGCACTTGCATATTTGGAACGCTTGGATAGTCGGCGTACGAAGAATAGAGCGTAACTTTTGCACCCGGTGTCCATTTTGGGCCCATAAGTACTTTTTGGAAATGGAGGGGCCGGTTTGGATTGAACTTACCACTTCGTCGTGACATATGAGGGATTTCGGCCATTTTTCGAAAGAATGAGCACTTGCATATTTGGAACGCTTGGATTGTCGGCGTATGGAGAATTGAGCGTAACTTTTGCACACGGTGTCCGTTTTGGGCCCATATGTACTTTTTGAAAATGTAGCGACCGTTTTGGATTGAACTCACGACTTCATCGTGACAAATGAGGGATTTCGGCCTTTTTTAGAAAGAATGAGCACTTGCATATTTGGAACACTTGGATTGTCGACGTTCGAAGAATTGAGCGTAACTTTTGCACACGGTGTCCATTTTTGGACCATTTGTACTTTTTGGAAATGTAGCGACCGTTTTGGATTGAACTCACCACTTCGTCGTGACGTATGAGGGATTTCGCCCATTTTTCGAAAGTGCAAGCACTTGCATATTTGGAACGCTTGGATTGTCGTCATTCGAAGAATTGAGCGTAACTTTTGCACACGGTGTCCATTTTGGGACCATAAGTACTTTTTGGAAATGTAGCGACCGTTTTGGATTGAACTCACCACTTCGTCGTGACGTATGAGGGATTTCGCCCATTTTTCGAAAGTGCAAGCACTTGCATATTTGGAACGCTTGGATTGTCGTCATTCGAAGAATTGAGCGTAACTTTTGCACACGGTGTCCATTTTGGGACCATAAGTACTTTTTGGAAATGTAGCGACCGTTTTGGATTGAACTCACCACTTTGTCATGACCTATGAGGGATTTCGGCCATTTTTCGAAAGTGTGAACACTTGCATATTTGGAACGCTTGGATTGTCGACGTACGAAGAATCGAGCGAAACGTTTGCACCCGGTGTCCGTTTTGGGCCCGTAAGTCCTTTTTGGAAATGTAGCGACCGTTTTAGATTGAACTCACCACTTCGTCGTGACGTATGAGGGATTTCTGCCATTTTTTGAAAGAGTGAGCACCTGCATATTTGGAACACTTGGATTGTCTGCGAACGAAGAATTGACCGTAACTTTTGTACACTGTGCCAATTTTGGGCCTATAAGTACTTTTTGAAAATGTAGCTGCCGTTTTGGATTGAACTCACAACTTTGTCGTGACAAATGAGGGATTTCGGCCATTTTTCGAAAGAATGAGCACTTGCACATTTGGAACGCTTGGATTGTCGACGTACGAAGAATTGAGCGTAACTTTTGCCCCCGATGTCCGTTTTGGCACCGTAAGTCCTTTTTTGAAATGTAGCGACCGTTTTGGATTGAACCCGCCACTTCGTCGTGACGTATGAGGGATTTTAGCCATTTTTCGAAAGAGTGAGCACTTGCATATTTGGAACGCTTGGATTGTCGACGTACAAAGATTTGAGCGTAACTTTTGCACACGGTGCCCGTTTTGGGCCCCAAAGTACTTTTTGGAAATGTAGCGACCGTTTTGGATTGAACTCACCACTTCGTCGTGACGTATGAGGGANCACCCCTTAATATTAAAAGAAGGGTAATATTGTAATTAGATTGTTATATAATCCTAGGTCCGAGCAAATCAAGAAGCGCTGCATACTTCCATCTGTTATCCAAACGACTGTTCATCATCTTTGCTTCCTCCCCCACTGGTCAGAACTCAGAAACTCAGATCCACAAAACTCTTCAGATATTCCTAGATTTTACTTTTAGATCAAAGATCTGTAAGTTCTTAAAAAAATTTCCTTCTTTTCTCAGCTTGTTTTAGTTATTTTTTTTATTTAATGTTTCTATTCATTTCTTGATAATTATTTAGTTGCTTAGTGGTTGATTTTCTTGCTTTTCTACGTAAATCTTGATGATTTTGACAAATTGAAGCAACCCATTGAACCACTTGTTTACCTGCTCAAATTATTTGTCAAATTTTAGTTTACATCTTTGATAATCTGTTGTGTCGTTTAATTGATAGTGAAGTTATGATAAATTTTAGTTGCCTGATCATAATTTTTAAGTATACTTTATGTGTTCATTGTACTTTTGAAAACACATTTTTTCCCTTTAAAGTTTTATTGCAAATTCTTCTTGTTTATGGATATTATTGGACATCCATCCACTGCTATTTTCTAGTAATTAGTATTTCGTTTTCGTTTTTGTTTTTGTTTTTAATCCAGAGGAGAAATAATCTTGGTCTTTCATCTTGAATTAGGACACAGAAAATTTTATTTTTTCTGTACTAGAGTATTTGATTATATATTTTCATTGTTCAGCTATTATTTTTTGAGTCTAATAAAGTTGATATTTTCCTTCGTTTCAGGTGCCTTGGGGTATCATCAGTGGTCATTACAAATTGAATAAAGGATTGACCAATATGCCGTGGCTGAGTCTATAAGTTGTTATTTCTGCTTTGAGCCTAAACATTATTTCTGTCATTATGGGATCCAATCACCTTCCATTCTTTGTTTGTTTTATCTATATTCTTTAAGTTTAGTCTTGAGATCAAAGCGTGCAAAGTCTTCTTTTTTCTGTATCGAGTTCACAGCTTTTGTAGCTTTGATTTTGTTCAAATTTATAAAATCCTATCTATATCTTCGTCTCTGTTTCTTAGCCTTGTTTCCCGTGTCTATCTTTATCTTTTTGTGGTGCTTCTCTAATTTGCATTTGCATAGAATTTGAAGTTAGTTCAAGGTTCAAAAGAAGTTATGGTGTGCCGAGGAGCTAATCAGACGAGATTTAAGGCATTAAAACATGAAAACAGGATTGCTGGAAGAACAACCATTATAGTTAGAGTTATAGCATGCTTTCAACCCTTGCAGATTTGCCAGGTTAGCTCAAGTTTGGCTTGTAGTGTTGCTTATATTATTGCATATTAGTTCTCATAAATTTGATTTTTTTAATCAATTTACTGTTTTTCATATGCTGGTTTCATGAATCTGTATTTAATCTTTACTGAAAGGCTGCTAATTTTTGCCATGTTCTTCTGCTTTCAGGCTGAATATTTTCGCCAGTTGTTAAAACCTGTTACGTAGATTGATCCTGAAGTTTCCATCATCACACCAAGCTAGCAATACAGCTTTCTTTCCCTCTTTTTTTAAGCATTCCTGAAAGTAATTAATTGGCGGTTTAAATACGAGCATTATCCTGGTATAATAACTTGATGGTACTCGCACAAAATTTTCTCGATTCATTGCAATAGTTTCTAATCCTAATTATGGACAACAGGTTGTTTTGGCTGGATGGTTACATCCAAAGAATTACAGACTCGTCGAGAGTTTTCTGCATGGAATTCACGTGGGCCAACTTTGGACGGCATGGCACCAATGCAGCTGGGGCAAACCTATAGTTTGCCATGTTCGTCCACATTTTCTGTTGACATGGCATTTCCACCATATCCAGTTTCTGAATTACCTAATTTCAACTCGGCACAACTAAATAGAGCTGATGGCTTCTTCAAAGGGTTGCCTCCTCTTTGGGAGAGTTCGTCTCCGTCCATACATCCATATTTAAAAGAGTCTCAATGTGCCGTACCCCATGGGCTCGGGGTTAGTGCTAGCAGAATTGATGCTTCGCACACTTGTCGGAAAAGGTTCCTCGTTGTTGATCAGTCCGGAAATCACATGAGAGTATTTTTTAACCCTTTTCTCCCTCCTCAAAATCAGGTTGATTCTTCTAAGACTCCTCCAGGCGTTCATGCCTCCTGTAATGAGAAACTAGCACTTCAAGTAGAGAAACAATCCTTGGTGAAGCCTGTTGTTCAAGAGAAATGGGAGGAAAATCATTTAACAAATGGAGGAAGTGAGATGCATGAAGACACTGAAGAAATCGATGCTTTACTTTATTCTGATAGCGATGATGAATATGATGATAATGATGAAGCAACTAGCAAGGTCCATACTTCATTTGGCATTGAAGATGCTTATGACAATGACATACAACTTGGGGAACTTATTGAAGAAGTTGCGAGTTCTGGTGGCTCGACTAAAAGGAAAAGATTGCTTGATGGTAGATACAGAATATCATCTCTGTTGGTCGATGGAAGCCCTGTGAAAATGACTACTTCATGCAACTACGAAGATGATGCGGAGTCAAGTGTTGCCCGCAAGATGAACTCCTTTGATGATTTCAATTCCACGAAAAGATTGGAGAAAGTTAAAATCCACGAGACACTGAAGATCCTCAAGAGTATTATTCCCGGGTTAAAGAGTAAGGATCCACTGTTGATAATTGATAAAGCTATCGATTATTTGAAATCCTTGAAACGTGAGGGCGAGTCCATGGGAGTTAGCTACCCTCAGGTTTCAAGTGGTGCTGTTGGTTGATCAGACAACTCGACCTAAGGGCATTGAGAAACCGGTTTGTTAAATAAAATTATTGATGGATTTGAAAGTATTAAGGTAGCTTTTTCTTTAGTGAAACCTTTACAATGCTTTTCACTCTAAGTAAGGAGCTTAATGGATGAATTTTGCTCTTTATTCTCATTACTCTCAAGTAGTGAAGAAAAAATGAGCTCTACAGTTGACTTCTAATGATTATTTTTGAGCCTTTTGGGGATTATTAAAGCAAGTATGAAGGTTTGAATGGTGTGGTGTGCTGTAATTGAGGATTCCTTTTTCTGGGATTGATGATCACACCGTGGATTAAGGGCATGCGCATTTGGTGATCAGGTCCCACCCTCCATTCTCATTCCCATTTGTTTCTTGATTTTATGCTTTTTTTACCTTGAAAATCTGGTCTTTATGAGGGTTCTTACTGAGGGGGACCCCCAAAAGATTCATCTTCAATTTGTGTGTTTCCCACTTGTGAACTTTCGTATATTATGTTTGGAGTGAATCTGTGTCCTTTAGTTCTATTATTATCAAGTATTATTGTAATAAATGTTAAATGGTTTGTGAATGTTTCAATATGTCGTTATTGCTTTGAATTTACAATGTCGGAAAAGATTCATGTAGTCGACTCCAAATTTATTNGGTTTGTGAATGTTTCAATATGTCGTTATTGCTTTGAATTTACAATGTCGGAAAAGATTCATGTAGTCGACTCCAAATTTATTAAGAAAAATGCTTTCTTGCTTTAGCAAGAAATAGCTCTCTTGCACTAGTGTTTTCTCAAATTTGGTGAATGAGATGATTAGTATGGTTATCAAAATCGTAAGCTGGATCCTTGGTAACCACAACACATATGGCCGGCCCCAATGTGGGGAACCCCTTAATAGGATGGGGAAAGAGTGTCCTTCACTTTAGATTATAATCTTAGTGAAGGTGGGTTAACGTATTTGTCTTCTCGAAGAGTTAACGTCTTTCACCGGTCACCGACGGAAAGAGGAAGCTTTTTGCAAGAAGTACCTTTACTGGACTGTACTTCAATCATCGTAGCTTGAATGCTCTTCCTTCATCGATTTCATTACCATACAAAATAAAGATTTAAAACAAGATGCTTAGAGCTTATAATGTGCTCGTACTTGTAAGTCAATCGAAGCTATACTATTGCTAGATTCCAATAGAAATTTTTGATTTGGAGCCTGTTTGGAAGTGATTTTGAGAATTGATTTTTTGACCGTTGGGAGAAAAGTGGGGTCCATGTGTGAGAGAAGAAGTCAAATATGACGACTGGAATAGTGAAATAACGGTCAAAAAATCAATTTTTTGGAGCAAAAAAGCGCTCCCAAACAAGCTGTTGTATTATGAGTTGGGAATTAGGATGGAATACTCGGTCGACCTTTGGTGGGCACCCCTCTAAACTGCAATGGTGGTCGTTGACTAAGATCGTGAGCAACTTTCTTTATAGTCATTGACCTTGTCAACTTTATCTTTTATATATACATCTTCATTTATATTTTAAGTCGTCATGGACAAGAGTTTTAATATGAAAATCAAGTTTTGGTTCGAGTTCCTTATTTTCTTCCCCTTGATGATGCAGGGTGGTTCAACAAACAAATGTATCATATTACATTATATAGGTAGTTATTGACTTGATGAACAATGCATAGGAAAATATTCCAAAGAAAAATGATCAGTTTGATGCAATGACTAAGATTGGTTGATTAATTAAACATTATTTTATACGTCTAAAAATGATTTATATATATTTTTATTTCAATATTATTTGATTAATCAATCATCATCACATACATCTTCTGACTTCCTCCTGACTATCAACTTCTCTTCCTATAAAAGAGTGTCAACAATGCTTTCAATGAAAGAAAGTTCCGTCAATGCTTTTCTTTCATTGAAAGCATCGACCAAGAAAAATTTACAATTTTTTCCTCTCCAAAACAACGTGAAATTGTCACAAATCTGCGACAAAAATTAGTGGTGAATTTGGTTCGCGGTGATATTAATTTCTATCACTAAGTAGTAGTTTTTACTGTTGGAATTGGTTCAAAAATCAATCGAAATTAACTAGAAAAAATTTGGTTAAGTATGAAAAGGTGTGACTTCGTGTTAATTCGACCAAATATTCGAACTTGATCCGATAGTTAAATTACAAAAGTAAATAGACTAACTTATTCTACTCGTCGAGTAAATCGTCGTGGTATATTTGGAATCTCGAACCAATTCCGAATGAATGAGAAATTGCTGTCCAAAGTTGGAATAAATGAAGTGTTGTAACTTTTCGAAAGGAGGTTTTGGCTAAATATTGCAACTTTTGAAAGGATGCATGTTTTGGATTATACTACTTCATTTGCACCCTTTCTACATCTATAAATAGGACCCTTTGGATGTAGTTTTGAGTGCACCATTGTTTTGAGCATCTATCCTTCTCTTGCAATTCATCTTTCTCTCGTCCTCATAACATTCCATGGTAGAGAGAAAATTGCGTTGAAGTTTCTTCGTTCTTGTGGTTTGAAGTGTTGCTACCACAAGTGTGTATTCGTTGTATCTTGGGAGACATTTGTTATTCAACTGTGAGCACTAGCGGGGCAATTTGTTTTAAGGAAAGAGTTATACTCGTCTCAGATTTTCTTTTCTACTCCTTATTTTATTTTGATTTTGTGGTTTTGTACTACACTTCCACGTCATAAAATTGTGGTTTAACTACGCTCCTATGGGTTGAACTTTGCACTCACAAACAATCATTTTGACCGGTCACAAATAAGCCGGATCCAACATTTAAAAATGCTAATATAAATTTTATCTGTTGTTGCTAAACTTTAATTTGTTTCAATCGAATTATTGAATTTCAATTTAATTTCAAATTTCACTATTATGTTACATTGAGTAACCTATCATTTCCCAAACCGTCGAAAATTGCTTAGTTGATAGTTGTACAATAGCCATCTTTCACACAATCACTGTATCATCCTAGGAAAGAAATTGAAAAAACTAGGATTATGACAAGTCTTTGGGTAAAAAAAAATTATATTGAATTTAGTCTCTGCCAATTAATCAGGTTTTATACTGGGAGAAACCATGTAATGAAGTGATCAATTTTAAAATTAATCAAAGTTTCCCTTCAGTTTGATTTTGTTAAAAATTGGAGACTTAGTCGGTTTCAATAAAAGTTGATGAAATATATAGTTAAAAATTGCGAATCTTATGAAATGCATGATTAAAAATAATTATTTACTTTGAGTTAGATTGTTAATCAATTTTTTTTAGCTAAACGGACAAATGCTTAGTTCCTTGAGATAAAGGTTTGCAGAAAAAGAAAATTAGGCAAAATCATATATTTTTGAGTAATGTTGTTCCATACAAATGTTTAAACTCAGGGCCCTACTTCTTGGTTTTGGGTATGGCTTGATTAGGTTCGGAGGGATTTGGGTTTTATTTTGAGTTTTGGATTCTGAATAGTTGGAGGATCTGTTTAGTTGAGTTAAATAATTGGAGGACCTATTTAGTTTAGTTGGATAGAGGAGGACCATTTTAGATGTTCAACAATAGTTCGAGGATCTATTTAGATGTTCTGTATATTTGGAGGACCAATTTAGATACGTTTGAGTAGTTGAAGGATCTATTAAGAGGTGATCAATTGTTGGAGGACCAATGTAGATGAGTTGGATAGTTAAAGGGTCAATTTAGTTGAGTTGAATAAATTGAGAACCTATTTAGTTGATATGGATAGTAAAATGACCAATCTAAATGATCTCAATAAGTCGAAGATTGGTTTACCTCTTCAGAATAGTTCGAGGATGAATTAAGATGTTATATATAATTGGAGGACCAATTTAAGTGAAAGATCAGTTTACATTCTTCTGCATTTTGTAAATAAGTACTCTCTAATACGAGTTTAGATAGTGACTTATTCTAGAATATTGACTATTCCAAATCAAAATTATTTTACAACATATATTTCTGGACAAATTACAATATCCTAAGGCAAAAAAGATTTGCAGAGCTTAATTGGAGGTGCAGTGAAAACAAAAATCCCTTAGATGAAGCTTGATTACATGACTTGGTTTTATGGGGTGCCTTTCTTCTTGACACAGAAAGAGATACCGTGCGGCAGTAGTCTGCTCCGTTAGACTATCTTCCACCTTTTCTCGATCGCGTCGGAACGAGAGAAAATTTGATTACAATTTTGTAGAAAGCTTATAATAGAGAATTTGAATACATTTAAAGTAAATTGAATATTGATTGATAAAAACTGAACATTACAATTGACGAAAGCAGAAAATTACAATTGCTAGTGAAAGGGGCGGACACCAGTGAGTTTGAAAGATTTTTGAATAACTAATATCCCCTATAATAGCATTCGGAACAAAAACCTAAGTGACAGGAGTAGACGTTTAAAAGACGAGGAATCATACTAAGCGTTTATTAATATCAGAGCTATTTTATAACTGAAATAATTATTAATGTGAAAAGAAAATTACAACTCAAACTTGAAGTAATATTTACAATGTGCGGTCAAAGTTGGGCAAACTGCGGCTGCGAAGTGTCAAGGGGCTAAGTAAAGTTACGGTCCTTGACATTCTCCCCCATTTGTTTTGGCGACGTTCTCGATGCCATCAATGCATGATATGCTTCAATTAATGGTTTGAAGGCTTCGAGATATTTTTCTCTTTTCCAAGTATTCTTCTTGATGCTGCATCCAATCTATTTGACAAAGTACTCCTGATGATCTTTTTTAGAAGCTCGAGTAATTCGATGGTCAAGAATAGTTTCAGCAACTTTCTTTCTAGCTTTCTTTAGTTCAAACACAGGTCACTTTGGCTCGTTTCTAAACGCATCCTCCTTATCCGCAAAGTATGACTTCAACACACTAACATGAAGGACCTTGTGGATTTTACACCATAAAGAAGTTCAACTCTGTATGCAACTCTTCCAATCCTCTTCACGATGAGTAATGGTCCAATGTATTTTGGCGTCAATCTTGAGTCCTTCCCTCTTGTTGGTTTGTAAACATTTCTGTCGGGAAGTTTAACCATTACCAGATCTCCAACATTGAATTCAATGAAACGACGCTTTAGATATGCAGTCTTTTTATACCATTTTTGAGCTTTCTCGATATAACTCCGAGCAATTTCAATATTTCGTTTCCACTCTTGAGAAAAGTTCTTTGCTTGAGGGGACTTGGTACTTCGTTCGATATCCACTGTATGAGGGAGTAGCGATTGCTGGCCGATAACAATCTCAAAATGACTCTTATTGGTGGAAGAGCTCTTTTGGGCATTGAAGCAAATCTGAGCCGCATCCAAAAGTTTTACCCAGTTTTTTTGCGAAGTAGAGATAAAGTGCCAAAGATATTCTTCTAGCATAGAATTGAAGCGCTCCATCTGTCCGTCAGATTGTGGGTGAAAACTAGAATTCATGCTTGAAATTAACCAAGAAATTTGAACAACTCAGTCCAAAATATGCCAGTGAAACAAGGATTTCGATCACTAACGATGTCTTTAGGCAGTCCCCAGTATTTGACAATATGTTTGAAGAAGAGTTGAGCTGTCTCTTCCGCCGATACATACTTAGGCGCTGCAATGAAAGTTGCATACTTTGATAGATGGTCCACCACGGCGATGATAGTGCCAAAATCCTTAACTTTTGGTAAGCCAGTAATGTAGTCCATCGATACACTTTCGAATGGCCGGGTTGGGACAGAAAGGGGCTCCAGCAAGCCCGCCTTTTTCTGATGATCTGCCTTATCTTGCTGACAAATAAGACATATTTTTACATAGGTTGCAATGTCGTCCTGCATTTGAGACCAGTAGTATGTATGTTGCAGTAGTGCACAAGTGCGTTCCTCTCTAGGATGCCCTGCCCAAATCATGTCATGGCATTCTGTAATTAGCAATTTCCTCAAATCTCCGCCCTTAGGAACATATAGGCGGCCTCCCTTTGTCTTCACTAGTTCCCCATTGAGCCAGAACTGTCGAATTTTATCCTGCTTGATGAGGTCGACCAAATATTGAGTAGCCGTGTCCTTCTCCATAAGTCCCCAAATTTGGTCTCTAGTGTTCGTGGAGACGGTGCTCCTTGAAAGAGCAACTATGGAGCAAATGATAGCCAAATCGGCCCATTGACTAAGAGCATCAGCAACATGATTACTAGATCCGGGATGATACTTTAACATAAAATTGAACTCTGAAAGAAATTCCTGCCAACAAGCCTGCTTGCTCGATAGTTTTGGTTGGGACATGTAATGACTAACTGCAGTGTTATCTGTCTTCACAATAAATGGAGACCCAAGCAAATAGTGACGCCATCCTCTGAGACAATGGATTATTGCCAACAATTCCTTTTCATGTGCCGAGTAACGACGTTCTGTTTGGTTTAACTTTCAGCTCTCATATGCTACCAGATGTCCTTCTTGCATGAGGACTCTACCAAGTGTGAAATCTGAAGCATCTGTATGAACTTCAAATGGTTTAGTTATATCTGGTAAGGCTAAAATCGAGTTCTTCTACATGGACTTCTTCAACCTTTCAAAAGCAGTTTGGCATTGGGACGACCAATCCCAATCCTTATCCTTCTTTGTCAAGTCAGTAAGTGGCAGTCCAATTTCTGAGTAGCCTTTCACAAATCTTCGATAGTAATTGCATAACCCAAGAAATAAATGTACATCATGTACGATTTTTGGTGGTTGCCAATCTTTGATGGCTGTAACCTTTTTCAAATCCATGTGAATTTTACCTTGTTCAATGATGTGACCCAAGAAACTGATAGATGTCTGAGCAAACGAGCATTTAGACGGTTTGGCATAGAGTTCATTCTCCCGTAGCCGATTAAAAACTTGCCTCACATGTTGAACATGTTCTTCCAATATCTCGCTGTAGATTACTATGTCGTCCAAGTACACCACAACAAAATCATCTAAGAACTCATGAATTACCTGATTCATCATAGTACAAAATGTTACTGGAGCGTTTGTCAAACCAAAAGGCATCACTTTAAATTCAAAGGCTCCATATCTAGTTACTACCGTAGTTTTTGCTTCGTCTCCCTCCTTGATCTGAACTTGCCATATCCGAACCGAAAATCAATTTTTGTGTAATACTTCGCCTGACTCAGTCGATCGAAGCAATCCACAACCAGTGGGATAGGAAAGCTATTCTTTATAGTAATCTTGTTCAACGCTCGATAGTCACAGCACATTTTAAGAGAACCATCGGCCTTTTTTTGAAACAATACAGGAGCTCCGTATGGCGACTTCGCAGGCACGATGATTTCACTCTCCAACATTTCTCCTAATTGCTTCCCAAGCTCTTCAAGCTCAGGCTGAGACATACGGTATGGGGCTCTGGCGGGAGGTTTGGCGTCTGGAATAAGTTCAATCTCATGAGCAATTGTCCTTCTTGGTGGTAATTTCTTTGGTAATTCGTCAGGCATGATGTCCTCAAATTCCTGAATAAGCCTTTTAACGGGTTTTGGAATAGGACCATTTGCCTCTTCGATCTCCTCTAATCGAAGAGTGCATAAAAAAGAAGGCTCATTTATCTTAAAACCCTTACTAAATGCATGGCTGAGATACTCTTCTCGCCCATCCTCCCAACTTGTGTAGGGATGACACACGGCTTATTACCCATCATCATTAACGAATTGGAATATGGCAACACTGCTATCTTAGTATCCCGAAGAAATTCCAATCCCAGAATAAGCTTGAAATCATCCATCTGAATTGCAGATAAATTTATCCTTCCCTCGAAAGGACCTGCTTTGATCAACATCGATTTCTCCACTCCAGCTATTGGTTGAACGGCGGAGTTGATTGCTTTGATTTTTCCACTACCCTTTTCTAGAACAAGTCCGAGTCGCTCTACTTCGGTACATGCAAGGTAGTTGTGGGTAGCACCAGTATCTACCATAGCCCTGATTGACTTCCCGTTTATTTTTATATCAATGTACATTAAGTCTTTGGATCTACAAATTTGAGCCTTCGCTTCTTCCATCTTTGTCTCTTTCAATGGGACATCTCCTTTTCAGCAACCCGATGCGACAGTGTGTTGCACCGATGTGAAAATGGCCCAACTACGTCCTCATCCTCTTCGGAGTCGGTCTCACTATGGCAATTAGCCTGCAAGGCCTCTTGTTTTGAATTTGACCCGGCACTTGCTAGTTGACAATATGAATTCACCATTCGCTTCTGAGGACACTCCGACACCCGATGAGGTCCTTCACATAAAAAGCACTTCAATTTGGGAGTGGCATGAGTTCGGCCCTCCGTTGCTTTTCCTTTGTTCCAGTTGTTACCGTTGCCGTTAAAATTTCTTTGACGGCTATTATGATAGTTTCCCTGAAAACTACGGGTGCTTTGATAGGCTCCTTCTTTATTCTGAGAGTAACGCTCTCCCCCATTTGGATTCGAGCTAGGTCTGTAAGGTCTGTTACCACCTTCAATTGCTTGATTACTCCCCGAAGGTTGATCTTTTCTAGATTCCGTTTGGTAGTCGCTCAAGCATTTGGCGGCTCCCATGGCCGTGCTCAAATCAGTAACTTTTTGTCTTTGAAGTTTCGTGCGTGTTCACGATTTCAACCCTTCCATAAAGGTGAATAACTTATCCTTTTCTGACATATCTCGAATATTCAGTAAATGCCCTGAAAAGAATTTCACATACTCCCTGATAGAGCTTGTGTGTTTCAGGTCTCGAAGTGCCCGTCGAGCCTGATACTCGAGATTTTTCAGGAAAAACTGCGATCTGATCGCTTCCTTGAGGAGATCCCGAGAATCTATTCGAATCCTGTTGGCCGAAATGTCAGCATATTTGATTCGCCACCAAAGTTTTGCATCTCCACCCAGATACATGGTAGCTGTGGTTACCTTTCTAGTTTCGTCTTCAATCGAAGCTGCGAGAAAGTACTGTTCCATGTCAAACAAGAAGTTTTCGACTTCTTTTGCATCACGTGCCCCTCCGTAGGTACATGGTTCAAGAATTCTGAGTCTAGGAGCATACTCAGGTACGAGAACTTGCCCATTGGCCACCGCACGTTGGAGTACCCGCAATTGAACTCTCAACAATTTCATTTCATCCTGCAGATCAGGAATGATTGCAGCAGTTTCAGTCACTGCTGCGCAAGCCCTTTGGCTTTCATCCAGTTGGATGTGTAATTCATGAATCTCGAATTCTGCCATCTCGACTTTTTCCTCGAGACCGTCCAAGGCATAGCACAACCTAGTAGTTGTCTCATCAAGCGTATCCACGCGCTGTTTAGTAGTACTCTTCTTTTGAGGCTCTCCCACTTCAGTGGTGTGGGATGTAATTGGATTCATAACTTTCTTATCGAGGGTCGTGAGCTGCAGCTCTGATACCAACTTTCATGGGGTGCCTTTCTTCTTGGCACAGAAAGGGACACCGTGCGGCAGTAGTCTGCTCCGCTAGACTACCTTCCGCCTTTTCTCAATCGCATCGGGACGAAATAAAATTTGATTACAATTTTGTAGAAAACTTACAATAGAAAATTTGAATACATTGAAAGTAAATTGAACATTGATTGATGAAAACTGAACATTACAATTGACGAAAGTAGAAAATTACAATTGCAGGTGTAGGGGGCGGACACCAGTGAGTTTGAAAGATTTTTGAATGACTAATACCCCCTATAATAGCATTCGAAACAAAAATCTAAATGACAGAAGTAGACGTTTAAAAGACGAGAAATCATACTAAACGTTTACTAATATCAGAACTATTTTACAACTGAAATAACTATTAATGTGAAAAGAAAATTACAATTCAAATTTGAAGTAATATTTACAATGTGCGATCGAAGTTGGGCAAACTGCAGCTGCAATAGTGTCAAGGGGCTAAGAAAAGTTACGGTCCTTGACACTTGAGCATGGTGTCTATACTACAACCAAATCTACATTTCATTGTGATTTACATGTTTTTCTTTGTTATCTGAGTGTTCATTTCAATTACCTTATTTATAATATTGTAATAGGTCTTCTATTTAAACGCGATTCGGAATCTATTATCTATAGAAGGAGATTGATTAAGGTATTTAATACTCGAAATCAACGAGGTTATTGATTAAAAGAGTTCATTTCACGCCTATGCTGCATTAGTTACCTATAGAGTTTCGAGTGTGTTGGAATGGGGTCCTTCTGCGCTGAAAATTTTAAATTCGATGTAAAGACTGTTACTTAAGTACATCTTTAGCTGAAGATGAAAATATGTGCCTACGGTAAAAATGAATTTTTGAAACAGCATTTTATCATTACGAAATCTTGACAGGGAGTACCTTCATTACGAGACTTTAAGGTCAAATCTTCTAGTTAACTCCGGGAGAATGATGTAATTATAAGACCTTTTTCCCATTTTATTTCGTTAAATATTGTTAATTTACTAAATAGACCTTATTTATTATTTTTGGAAGAGTGTGATCATTTTAAAGTCAATTAGGTCGAGGTATACATATTTGTTGCACATAATGTTTATTTCAGAGTTTTTTAGCTTTAAAGTATTTAATACATTGCATATTTCAAATATTTCTTCACATTTTGTCTAATTTTCAATATCTAAGTTTTGAATCAAATTGTTGACTTTTTATCATCTTCCACGTAATTCCATCATCCCCTCTAGTCATGTATAGGTATCAAGAAAAATTGGCTTCTAATTGAAATATAATTGGCTATACAAATGGTGAAATCAGACTACATTTCCCTCAAAAGAGAGAATGTAATGTTTACTGTTCATTTTTGTCACATAGATTTTCACATAAAAACTAATTTGACAACAGTAAATTATTCTATTCAATCACACTGTAATATTCTTTTCACATGACATCTCATTATTTTCACACGCCATTTCATTGATTTCTCCATTTTCACACACTACTTCACTTGATTAAAGTTAGTACTATATATTATATAATAAAGAAACAAAATTAAATATAAAGATTATTAAAAAAAGAAATTGCAGACAAAAATAGAAAAAAAATATTATAAAGTTTTTAAATTAAATTAAAATGATTTTTAAAAAAATTTAATATTATTTAATTCAAATTTAACGAATGTCGTTGTATCATAAAGAATGTATAAAAATTATTTTATTAAACCAAATTAAACAAATAAAATAAAAGAAAGTTACAAAAATTAAATAAATAATATATAAATATTATTTAATTAATTAGATTTGAAATTTTTTTTTACCATAAAAGAATTAAAAAGAATTTTATGTTGAAATATAATATGAACAAAATTATTCTTCCATATATAAAAAAATCTCTCCGTGGACAGAGAGAACCTCTTCATCCATGGAGATATAGTCTCTCCTTTCAAAAGGAGAGTAAAATGAGAGATCTCTCATTTTGACTTTTCAAAAAGGAGAGAACTCTCCTTTTTGCATGGAGTGATTCCACTTTGTGCACGGAGTGGTGATATGTTTTTCCCCCCCTTTATTTATAGTTATTTTTTATTAATAAATATTTAATTTACAAAAATTAAATATATCTATATATCTACATAAGAATGTTGAAGTCTCTCATTATCTTAAAAGATAGAATGTGAGGTTTACTGTTCATTTTTATCACATTGAACTGATTTGGTCCTTTGAATATGACATACAATATATTTCTTCATTTTTTCACGCTATCAACTATCAATCATATCCTATAATTTTATTAGTAGTAATATTTTTTTTAAATAATATTTTGTCAAACTGTAGCTTTTTTTTTAAAAAAAAAAATTGGTGGAGCAGAAACGATGTCGTTTTCTATTTTACCTGTAACTTATATGTCTTAAATATGATACAGAATACTCTTTCTCCATTTTCTCACGTTATAAACTATCGACTACATTCGATATTTTATTAGTAATAATTTTTTTTACATAAAAGTTATTCTTTATTTATAAAATGTAAAAAAGTTACTTATAACTAAAAAAATTACTTCAAGTTATTTAAAAGTAAAACGAACTTATAATTGTAAAAACTACTTATAAGTAAAAAAAATATTTAATTTTATTTATAGTAATTATTTTATTAATATTTAATTTTAAAAATTTAAAGATATCTTAATATTTACTTAAAAATATTGAAGTTAATATTTTTTTTATCTATACTATAAGTAACATTTACAATTGTAGAATTTTTTTATTACTTTAAATAATTTGAAGTGATTTTTTTTTTACTTATAAGTAACTTTTTACATTCTAGATAGTGTAATTTTTTTATTAGTATTTAATTTAAAAAACAAAATATATCTAAATATTTATACTTAAAAAATTGTGAGTTAATATTTTTTTACTTATAAGTAACTTTTGTAATTGTAAGAGAATGAGGTATTAATATTTTTTTTACCTATAAGTAGCTTTTATAATTATCATTTTTTTATTTCTTTTAAATAACTTGAAGTGCTTGTTTTACTTATAAGCAACCTTTTACATTCTATAAAGTGTAATCTTTTTTTGTAAAAGTTACGTATAGATAAAAAAAAAATATTAATACCTCATTCTCTTATAATTGCAAAAACTACTTATAAGTAAAAAAAGTATTAACTTAAATTTTTTTTAAGTATAAATATTTAGATATATTTAGTTTTTAAAATTAAATATTAATAAAAAGATTACATAATTTAGAATGTAAAAAGTTACCTATAAGTAAAAATATCACTTCAATTTATTTAAAAGTAATAAAAAAACCTATAATTGTAAAAGCTACATATAGATTAAAAAAATATTAACTTCAACATTTTTAAGTAAATATTTTGATATATTTAATTTTTTAAAAGTAAATATTAATAAAATAATTACTATAAATAAAATTAAAAAAAGAAAAGAAATAGGGGCTCCATTATTAATATTTAATTTAAAAAAATTAAATATATCTAAATATTTACTTAAAAATGTTGAAGTTAGTAAAATTTTAAAACAAATAAAAAAATATAGGGACTCCACTCCATGAACGGAGTGATTTTTCACTCCTTGCATGGAGTTCCTTTAGTTTTTTTAAATTTTATTTATAGTAATTTTTTTTATTTAGGTTCTCTTTATTTAAAATTGAACTTAATTTTTTTAATTATTTTTTTTCTTCGTGAAAGGAGAATTTTTTCTATTTAAAATTATTTTAATATTAATTTTTTTGTATGTAAAATTTTTCCTATTGGTTAAAGTGGAAATTATTGTTTTTTTTTTTGCACAAAGTTGGACCGTTCATTTTTCTCACATGCGTTTTCACATTCAACTGGTTTGAAATGAGTTTAGTCAAAGTTGGATTGTTCATTTTTCTCACATGCGTTTTCACATTCAACTGGTTTGAAATGAGATTGGTCAAAGTGGTTTGATCTTTTTTATTATATTATAAAAAAAAAATATAAAGTAATCTACCATCATCACCCTTTCAAATCATTCATACTCCCTCGATTGAAACTCTAGCTGTCATGTACGAAAAAAAACTCTCCAAATTCTTGTTTCTTTCTGTGGGAAAAAAAAATCGCGCAATCCTCATCTCAATCGTTGGGAAGAAAACCATAGAATTTATGATGATTATTCCTTTTTTAGTTTTTTAAAATTTATTTAAGGTTTGCAGTTTTTATTTTTGTGTATTGATGAAAATCTAGCTTGACTCATTTTCTTCTACCTAGATGTGAAGTTTGTTCTTGTCTCTGTATATACGTGAAAATCTAACTGGAGTTTTATTTTTATTTTTTTGGATATGGCTATGAAATTTATGTTTTTGTTGAATGTTTGTTTTTCTGGGGATTTATTTCTTATTTTCTTCGGCTTTATTTAATGTGATATATGCTTTTTTTTTCTTTTTTCTTTTTTTTTTGGTTGAGTGTGTAAAAGTTAGTTAGGTCTTTCTTTCTTTACCCTTATCTACTTGAGAAGCTTAAAATTTTCAATTATTGTTTTTTATATTTAATGAGGCTTACAAAAGTTTGCTTTGGGTATGATTGGAGTCTTTTTGGTCCAGTTAGTAGTGTTTATAGTTCTATTGTTGTTTACATTTGTAAAGAGAATTGTTGATTTGTTTAGTAACTCAAAGACGCATGTATCATCTATTTGTAATTCCTTTAACGAGAGAAAATGTGCCCATCCTATAAAGAGAAAAGAATTAAAAAGGAAAAAAAATTTATAGTATGAACAAAATAAATTTAAAAAAATATATGTAATTAAACAAAAAAAATTAAAAAAATTAAAGTTACAAAAATGATACAAAGAATATATTAATATTATTTAATTAAAATTGAAAAAAATAAATTTTATTATAAAGAGAAAAGAATTAAAAAGAATTTTAAATCCAAAAAAAAATAAATTTATAATATGAACGAAACAAATTTAAATAAAAAATAAGAAAAAAATACTCTCCATGAATGGAGAGAATCTTTCCATCCACGGATAATGTAAAAGAATTTATTTATTGTTTTGAATTTTTTTTATTTAAAAGAATTTAATTTTTTTATTTTGAAAGGATTTTTTAATTTATTTAAAAAAATTTATTTTAAAAGAATTGAATTTTGAAATTTTTTTGTTTATATTATAGATAATTTTTTTATTAAAATTTTTTAAAATTCTTTTCTCATTGAACTTAATTTTTTTTTAATTATTGTTTTTCTTTCCCTTAAAGGACAAATTTTTTTCCATTAAAAATTTTGTTAATTTAAATTTGTTCATTGTAAAATTATTTCAATTTTTCTACTGGTGGAATTATTGATTAATTTTTTTTTGTATTATAGATTAATTTTTTTTAAATTCTTTTTTCTTTATGATTGAACTTAATTTTTTCAATTACTGCTTTTCTCTCCTTCAAAGGAGAAATTTTTTTCAATATAAATTTGTTTGATTTTAAATTATTTCAATTTTTTCGACAGGTGAAAATTATTGTTTTTCTTTGCACAAAACTGAACTGTTCATTTTTATCATTACTATATTGAATCATTCAATTTCAAAAATTAATATCACAAATAGCTTACCTAAAATGATTATTTTTATAACTAATAGATTCGCTTCTTCTTTAAGCACTAAACTCATATCAACATTAAAAATGATAATACGACGTTCAAAATAATCCTATCCGTGCATTGCATGGGCGATAGACCAGTCTATAATATAAATTTATATATTATGAATTCAGTAAACTATCACATTACTTGTAAACAACAAATTTGAAATATATAAATCAGAATATGTCAACATAGTTTATTTTAAATAGTACTCAACCTTAAAAAAAAAGGAAAAAAAAAATGAAAAAAGAAAAATGGCAAAAACCATTGACTCAATTGAATTATTTTTATCTTGGAAATCCTAGCTAGTTCTCTCGGATCATCATTTGTTCCAAGAGGGATTTTCCAATGACTCGAGACTTTGTTAGTTGACTTTCAATATATTCCTCATACTTCATCGGAAGATATGAAGCACGGCCATCTCTTGCCACCAGCGGCGGAGCAGGGCCAAGAATGGTGTTCAGTGATGGACCATTGGCTACCACAATTGAAATCCTTGTCTTCTCGTTATTCAAAACAGCTCTATGCTTCACATTCCTGCATCTCCCATTGCTAAATATCTGTCGAAATGAGCTACAATCATTATGCCATTTGCATGAATTGTGCTTGTGGATTTGTGGTTAAATGCATTATAAACTAGCAAGATTGCATGGAAACAGAAATGAGAAACATGATGTATCTAGAAATATTATTTCTCTAAACTACGAGGACCCAAAGAGTTTTGTAAAATAAAAATAAAAAGAATTCCTCTATTTCACACGATTAATGCTATTTGTATAGACTCATCATCATCTTGTCATATCAATTAGTGTCACTTAATTGTCATCTGACTTTTGATGATCATGAGTTTAGATAGAATAATCTTTTGCCAAGAAAATCAAGATAATTTATGCCCTTTTGGGAAGAATTTATAAATACTTTAAATTATAAATAGATAGAAATAAGTTGTGAATAAACAGATAATACTTGTATATTAATTGAAATATGCCGTTGAAAAAAAAGTTTGAACATTTATAAATGATCTATAAATTCTGTTGAACACATGCTTAGATTTTTTTTATTTTTTATTCTTTTTGCCAACTTCTGTCACTCTAATTATAATTAGCAGAGAATCTTAATTACTTTTTGAAAGTCTTATATACATGGCATGCAAATAGATAATTTTTTTGGTTGAAAGTTTACACAAGTGTATATTTTAATTTAAATCGACAATTATTTTTTATGCTATTTGCAGCAGGTTTGATTACAAGTTTTTATTTTTGTTTCAATAACTAAATAATCTTTTTACACTTATTTTTAATAAGACGTTGGGATAGGTAAATGATGAGGGTAATACATAGGTGTACAGCTTCATGAGCATGGCACCAACAACATTATGGGTCCGTTTGATTGTAAAGATGAACTTTGGGTGGAAAGAAAACAAATTTCAGAGAATTGAATTGCCTAGAAATTGTTTTCTCGTGAATTGTAAATTATTGTGTTTGATTGGTATAATTTTTCATACGAAAAATGTTGAAAAGAAAGTATTTTTTGGTGTTCGTTTGACTTTGTTTTACATAAAAATTGTCAATTAAAGATATATAATTTACTGTTATTGGGGATGAAATTTGTTTCCTGGCAAAAAATAAAAATTAAAAATTAAAAAAATCAAGAAAATCATCTATCCTTTTGTGTTCGTTTGACTTTGTTTTATATGAAAATTGTCAATTAAAGGGATTAATTTTTTTACAATAATTCTTAAAATTAGTTTCCATTGCAAAAAAAAAAAAATAAAAAAAAATAGCTACAATAACCTGGAAAACGATATGGTGAGAATTCGAATTCAAGAAAAAGATGAAAAATGCTGACGTGGCGGCTAAAGGTGGAAAATGAATTCCCTTATAAAATTTTGTCAATCAAACGATCAAAAGTGAAAGTTAGAATTCGTTTTCCATTTTTCCTAGAAAATAAGGGGTTGTCAACAGCCCCTACGTGAAAAAAGTAAAATTGAAACCCACAATTAATTCCTAATCAAATTTACACATTTTGTTGATTAAATACCTCTAAGTTTAGAAAAAGTTTCCTTGAATTTTTTAATTTTCAAAAAGTAAATATTTGACTGTTTTTCTAGAATTTTCTTATCAGCAAAAATGGATTTATGTTCGCAAAACTTACCTCAAGCTGATCACCGGTGTTAACGAGAATAGAGTTCTGAGGTGAATTGACATGAAACCATTCTCCATTGTGTTCTACCTGTAATCCAGCTACTCCATTATGTATCAGAAGAGTCAAAAGGCCATGATCTGTGTGTGGTGGAATGCCGATAGCATGATCCGGTTGGGGACATGGTGGATAAAAATTTGCTGCAAATAATTGAAACATTGACTCCAAATTTAGGGTTTCTTCCATGTAGCTTTTCTCTAATCCCATGGTTTCTGATATTGCTTCAAGTAATGCCCCAGCTAGTTTCCTCATCTTCACACTGTAATTCAGTAGAGCTTCCCTGTAACAATATAAGTGGGTCGTTTACTTGACAGGATTAAGAAAAAAAGAAGTTCAAATTTTGAGTACAATATTGGATCTTGGAGCTGTATCTTGAAAAAAATTAATTATTATATATAAATTAAGTAGCGTGTACGTGACAGGGTCTCGGGTTAGCTTATCGGACATTGATAATGTCAATTGGAGGTTTGGGCTTGGGCCAGTAACACTAAACCTATCTTGACTCATTTACCTACCTTCATGTATATGCGAGTCCATTTTACAATCGAGGTATTCTAACCCTAGCGAAACCCTCTCACCCGTCTCTTTTGCATTCATTCTAATTTTATTTGGTTCTGACAGTTGATTTTACCATCAAAAGTGTAAATAGTAGCCAGCTTTTTTCTTGACTTTTGCATCCTAATAGTGTGTTCAGTGTGCATGCGAAGCCTACATGGATGGAGAGGAGACCGTAACTCTGTTGACTATTCGATCGGACAAATTTTGAGGTCACCATCAACCTCAATTTGTTGAATACCTAATTTTATTTAGGTGACCAGAGATTTTTAGTCTGAACATGCTGCTGAAGTAGCTTGAGAACCCCACTTTTTCATTCCGACTGCTCATATATGTGCTTTTAGCTTTGATAAACCTGCCAAAGGAAGCGTAATATTACCTCAAAATTTCGGGTTTAAGAGGACAATGAAATTCAGGATGAACATAGAGCTTCAGGTAATCCCTCCATAAGGTAAATGTCTGGTTTGAGGTATCTGTGACATTGAAATTTCCACACTTGATGGGATCAGAAGCATTCTTCGGTTCGTACTGCCTCTTTTCCTCTGCCGGCATATTGAAAAATTCAGAAGCCGCTTCGAACATGGCTTCCATGTCGTTTTCTGGTATTCCATGATTTACAAGCTGCGATATCATCAAAAATTTAATTCAACGACTTCATCTAAAAATATAAATTCTTACTGATAGTGAGGATGAACTAAAATATTTGGATATATAAAGATAGTAAGAGTCCTACGTACAATGAAGAAGCCCCATTCTTGACAGGCTTTACCAAGTTCTTGGATAACTCTGGACCTTTGATCAGGCTGAGCAGAGGTGATTAAGGAAAAATCGATGATGGGAATTGAATCAGAGTTTGAAGCAGTTGGTTCATTCACAAAGTTAAATTTAGAAGGGACAGACTTGAGAACAACAGAAGACTCTGCAAGTACTTTCACGCCTGCGATCTCTCTCTCAATATATAAATATATATCTGTATCTGTGTATGTTGGCTGTGTGGAAAAGGGAGAATGATGTGAGTTATATATAGAGAGGGAACGTGACTGGTTTTAGGGAGAGACGGATCCAGGGTTAGATCCAAGATCGGGTTACAAAATTTCAAGACCGACTAATACGTGGAAAAAAAAAATTTACATACAAAATACTGTTTTTTCAAAAAAAAAAAAAAATGAAAAATACATTAAAAAAAAAAAAAATTCTTGGGCCTGGGGGGAGGGGGGGGGGGGACTACAGGTTTTTGATTCTTCTAGAGTTTTTCAGTATGAAGCTCCTATTTGGATTACATAAAAATTAAAATTTTTATAAATTTTGATAAAAGTAAAAGAATGTGTAGTTTAAAAGTTATGAATATCATGAAATGTACGGCTAAAATTAATTTGACTTTAACTTATATTTTAATTGAATTTTTTTAGTTGAACCAAATATGAATGGAATGGAGGTAACAGAATTCAGATTTTGATCATCTTCTGGAAAGTTTGTAATAATAAAATTGGAAATGGGTTAAAATCTACGTAGGCTACCAGACTTACCAACATTTAAAAATTTGATTTATGGCCATCGAATATTAAAATATTGATTTAGGTTGTATTTTCTGACTTAGTGATTGCTTGTGAGAAATTATAATTAGAATATAATTAAAAAGAATAGTGAGTCTACGAAATGTATGGATAACAAGTGAATAGTATTCGTGAATATGTGGTTAAAATTAATATTTAACTTTGACTACAAAATATATTGAATTATAATTTTTTATCGACGTCATTTCATAAAGATTGTTATTCACATAAGTCTTACCTTCGGATACACAACACCAAGTCTATTACATTGACTAACATATACATGGACACTGATTTTGTCAAAATATTTTTGTAAGCTCGTAGACATCTATTCTTACAAAAAAGTCAGGTACTAAAGTGCATTTTGAAAGCTTGATGTCCAATTTAAACCCAATTGGAAATAGAGAAAACAAAACTTAAATATTGATTATCTTCTAGAAAGCTTTAATAACATATGAGAAATTCAAATTTTACTAATAAAATTTAGTAAAATTCCACAATAAAAGCAATTTTGTCAATCGTTTGGTGGTGGTCGCTGATCAATTTTCTAAAGTAATTATGAGGAAAGTTAATCGTTGATCAAGTATGGCTTGAATTCAATCATTTAAAAATGTTAAATTTGAAAAATAAAACGATTTTCGATACATGAAATCAAGGGGAAGAGGATGATGTTTTCATTAGCGTTACAAACAAGTTAATGGAGATGTTTGAACTATAAATGGACATTCTTTGCCTTATCAAAAGTTATAGAAACCTTCAAGGTAAGCAACAACAAATATCATTTTACATTTTTATCTTTTATTTTAGATTCGAAACATTATTAAAAAAATTAAAATTTTCTTTATGTTTGAACGCTCAGTTTTATAAAGTTTTGCGAATTAATTATATTCTTTATAGATGATAAGTAAAGTGCAAAAGTAATACTATTTTATCTTCACTGATGATGATGATCATATGATATGACGTTAAATGATGAAACCAATAAGATAGGCGGACGATCATCTTTAATGAAAATAAAAATGCTTAAGTAAATATTATGATTTAAATTAATTATTTAATTTAATTTCAAGTTTTTAACTACTTTTTAAACTCTTCCAAATAAACACTTATTACCATGCTTTGATCCTTCTCGAAGTAGGTTCTAGAAAATGTATAGCTGCGTAACAAAAAATGTATTATGCCATAAGTTCAAGTCGTCGGGGGTAAGTAAAACTGTTAAAAAAAATTGGACTTTCTATTCATTGCTGGAAGGTGAACTAAGGAACAATAAATTAAATAAATAGTTACTAATAGAATATTCAAAGTTTTGCTCAGCTGCTTCGTTTAAAATTAATTTCCGAAGATATAAGCACGTTTATTTATTTTAAGTTTAGATTTTTCAGAATTCCATAAAAATGTTAAAATTTTAATATATAAATGTTTAATGAAGTTTTTCAACATGTATATTAATAAAGTCAAAGTAAAATCAACATTATTATCTGTTAAGTCATACTTAAATCTTTCTAAATTATGGAGCTATAGACTATTATATTTTGAAATAGTAAAGTACTTAATGAACACTAAGAATTTAACACATATTCATTGGCCAATTCACACTAAGCCCTCGTTTGGTAGCAATTTATCATAAAAAAAATTAATTTTTTGACCGTTATTTTACTATTTCAACTGTCATTTTTTACTTCTCACTCACAAGTAGGACCCACATTTCTTTCTAATGCTCACAAAATCAATTCTCAAAATCACTAACAAACGGCCCTAAATTCGCAATTCACCAGATTCAAGGCACTAAATTAGCTTTGATAATCGAGCTCTAAGTAAATTACCAAATACGTTCAAAAATACACTGCAAATACTTATTGACCATTTAATACTTTTACAATGATATTCCAAGCTCTCGGCTAATTTGACCATCGGAGGGCCTCATCTAGACAATCCTAACATCACCTTAGATGTGTATTATTTTACAGTCAATCTTCAAAATTAAAAAAAATAAATGGAAACCCTAGTTCATCTCAATTGTTGGTCGATTTTTTACTTTTGACGGTTTGACGTTGTACGTAGAAGAGTGATATTGTCATTTATCTCTTTTTCGTCTAGTAACTTATATTAAAGACTTGACATCGATGAAGCCCAGGACTTCAACATGCTTGAGAGGAAATGCCCATGCCACACGAGGTTGTGGGAGACTAATATATTCCAACTTTCTACATTGATATTCATAATTTATTAATAGGTATGTCATGTTTAGTAAATTTTTATGCAAATCAATTTGTTATGCCTAATAGTTAATTTGCATCTTTATGATTTTTCCTTAATAGTTGTGGGATCAAAGTGGAAATAAATATTAGTTATCACAAATCCACTTAAGGTGATAGTTATTTAATATGAACAGGATGTTTTGAAAGTTGATGATATGAATATATTATATTTATCTTAAACTAATTAGACTTATCACCACACAGTTTTTCAATTGAATTATGATTTAAGTTTGTGGTTTAATTATAATTTAATTATTAATTAATTTAGGAAAACCATTCATGTTTCGACACATCATGCGAGTATTATATGTATTTGATATTTAATACAATTGAACTAACTAATTATGCATTATCTATATAATCTAGGATAATAACTAATTGATTATGATACGATCCTAATCCTAATCAAACTACCCTAAATTTACCTATAAATACAAAACCATGCACATATGTTTGTCACAAATTACGTACCTAGTAACCATTCTCTCTCCCTCTTCCTTTCTATATTTCTCTCTATATTGTTAAGTCTTTGAATTTTGCAATAAAGAATCCTATTTTCTATAATTTTGTTCTACACATTCATCTTCGAAAGATGAGGTGCTTAGTGCTATTAATAGTTTTACCACATCTTTTCAAATACATTGTTATGTATGAATTTAATTACTTCAGTTTAGAACTTCCTTCGGGAGAAATCATGATATACTTTAAGGCGTCTCTATGGGTATTAGTTAGCCTTCATATTATTTTGCAGTGCTTGCTAGAATTATCATTTGTCATGTGTGATAATTCTCATTTTATGTTGGTAAGAGAATTTATGCATAATTTCATGTTTGATTTGAATGTGGAGTGGCAAGTATCTTATTGAGTATAATTCGTTATATTCATCCCTCATTATTTACAAATTTCATGTAAAAATTAGCATGCTAGACGACGATGAATGGATATGCTATTGGACTAACGGATCTCGTCATGAAGTACTTTAATTTTTTCGGAACATTAGAATTTTTAATAGGATTTAATTATTTTTTAAGATTTAGACTCAATCGTGAGTAACATTATTATTCCAGTTAGTCCCATTTCAATAGCATTTTAAAAACTAGTTTTTATCAATATTTTGATGCATGATATGATTCCAAAATATTCAGCATATTTTAATATACTTTTATTTAGTTTTCAATTTTTTATTGAATTTCTCGTTATATTAAAATTATTTGTTTTAAGTATGTCAGTAAATTCAGGTTTGGTAATGCGTTGAGTTGCTAGAATTTGAGGTGTTACATTATTCCATTGCTAACTTAGAAACTCTAAGATTGATTATGTCTTTGGCTGCTCAAAAATAAAAAATAAAAAATAAAAAAAAATCGTCAAATGGATGTGAAACCCGATTTTGTAAAAGTACGAAAAAGTTAAATTGAACAGCCATTTGACTGCAAAGTAAAGGGGAAAGAAAAATAAAGTATTTAAATTAAAGAAAACTTTATATGAATTAAAACGAACATCGATAGTATGTATAGTCGTATTGACAAGTATTTTCGAGATAGTGATTTTAAAAGGTGTTTACATGAATATGCTCTCTATGTCAAGGTGAATAAAAATGAAAACAGTATACTTGTGTGTTGATTTTATTCTCATGAAAAATAATTCAAGTATGTTCAAAGCATTCCGGAACAGTATGACCAAAGAATTTGAAATGTCCGATCTTGGATTGATGACATACTATAGTGAAATTACTATTAAGTTGTCAAGAATTGATGATGCAAAAATAGTTAAATATCCAGATTTCAAGAACCTTGTTGGAAGCTTGTTGTATTTGACGTGCACACAGACCAACATTCTCTATGAAATTGGTCTTGTTAGCCGTTAAATGGAGTTACCAATCATTGCTCACATAAAGGCTGCAAAGAGGGGTCTTCGTTACGTAAAAGGTGCCATTAATTATGGTTTGCTTTATTCATCCTATAATCATTTCAAACTTATTGTACAGAGTTATAAAAATTGGACCGGGTGTCTTGGATGAAAGAAAAAGCAAAATGAGATTAGTTTTTCCCACGGGAGATATCAATTTCACTTGAAGTTTAAAAAACTAAACAATTGTTACACTTTCTTCTTGTGAAGCATTATGTTGTCACAACTTCATGTTGGCATGAGCTGTTAAAAGTCAGTTTTTTAGAAAACAAAATCATATCATTTTTAAAGGGAATAGATTTAGTTAATTAGCTACAATTTCTGTATTATCGAAAATATGAGCATCCCTTCTCCTATATAAATCTGTACCCTATCAATTAGTAAGTAATAGAAAAGAAATACCTTTTTTTGTATGACTCTGACATGGTATCAGAGAAAGGCACACGGTCCATGGCCTTCTTCTTCTAAGTCTTTGGCCTGCTTCTTGTGAACATTTTCACAAACACATGGAGGGCTCCACCATTATCACCGACCCCAGCCTCTTTCTACCTGATACCGAGACCATACTCACAGATCTCACTACCAAAATCTCTGAAGCCTTAACCAAAACACACACGACAGCCCCACTCACCGATAACTCACCCCAAATTGGCATCAAACTAAACGATGCAAATTATGGATTATGGTCCCAGGTTACGAAAATGTATATTTCCGGAAAAGACAAATTAGGCTACGTTAATGGTGATGCTCCTCCACCTCTACCAACTGACCCGTACTTTCGAAAGTGGCGAACCGAGAATGCCATTGTCAAGGGATGGATTATAAATTCTTTGGACCTGCCCTTATAGGCAATTTCATCCGTTTTTCCACTGCCAAGGAAGTTTGGGATGCAATTGCCACCACTTATTTTGATGGGAATGATAAATCCTAAGTTTACGACCTTCGAAGAAGGGTGACTCGACTAAGAGAAGCCGATGGATCTGTGGAAAAATACTATACCCAACTGCAGGGGTTGTGGC
>NW_019242924.1:8255-19743 GCF_002742605.1 Olea europaea var. sylvestris | reverse complement strand
TGTAAAATTATTTCAATTTTTCTACTGGTGGAATTATTGATTAATTTATTTTTTAATTTTTTTTTCATATTATAGATTAATTTTTTAAAATTTTTTTCCTTTATGATTGAACTTAATTTTTTCAATTACTGCTTTTCTCTCCTTCAAAGGAGAAATTTTTTTCCAATATAAATTTGTTTGATTTTAAATTATTTCAATTTTTTCTGCTGGTGAAAATTATTGTTTTTTTTTTTTTTGCACAAAACTGAACTGTTCATTTTTATCATTACTATTTTGAATCATTCAATTTCAAAATTAATATCACAAATAGCTTACCTAAAATGATTATTTTTATAACTAATAGATTCACTTTTTCTTTAAGCACTAAACTCATATCAACATTAAAAATGCTAATATGACGTTCAAAATAATCCTATCCGTGCATTGCACGGGCGATAGACTAGTCTATAATATAAATTTATATATTATGAATTCAGTAAACTATCACATTACTTGTAAACAACAAATTTGAAATATATAAATCAGAATATGTCAACATAGTTTATTTTAAATAGTACTCAACCTTAAAAAAAAGGAAAAAAAAGAAAAAGAAAAAAGAAAAATGGCAAAAAACCATTGACTCAATTGAATTATTTTTATCTTGGAAATCCTAGCTAGTTCTCTCGGATCATCATTTGTTCCAAGAGGGATTTTCCAATGACTCGAGACTTTGTTAGTTGACTTTCAATATATTCCTCATACTTCATCGGAAGATATGAAGCACGGCCATCTCTTGCCACCAGCGGCGGAGCAGGGCCGAGAACGGTGTTCAGTGATGGACCATTGGCTACCACAATTGAAATCCTTGTCTTCTCGTTATTCAAAACAGCTCTATGCTTCACACTCCTGCATCTCCCATTGCTAAATATCTGTCGAAATGAGCTACAATCATTATGCCATTTGCATGAATTGTGCTTGTGGATTTGTGGTTAAATGCATTATACACTAGCAAGATTGCACGGAAAAAGAAATGAGAAACATGATGTATCTAGAAATATTATTTCTCTAAACTACGAGGACCCAAAGAGTTTTGTAAAATCAAAATAAAAAGAATTCCTCTATTTCACATGATTACTGCTATTTGTATAGACTCGTTATCATCTTGTCATATCAATTAGTGTCACTTAATTGTACTTGTGATGGTTATGAGTTTAGATAGAATAATCATTTGCCCAGTAAATCAAGATAGTTTATGCCCCAGTTTGGGAAGAATTTATAAATACTTTAAATCATAAATAGATAGAAATAAATTGTGAATAAACAGATAATACTTATACATTTATTGAAATATATGATTGAAAATAAAGTTTGATCATTTATAAATGATTTATAAATTCTGTCAAACACATGCTTAGGATTTTTTTATTTTATTTATTTTTTGTTCTTTTTGCCAACTTCTGTCACTTTAATTATAATTAGCAGAGAATCTTAATTACTTTTTGAAAGTCTTATATACATGGCATGCAAATAGATAATTTTTTTGGCTGAAAGTTTACACAAGTGTATATTTTAATTGAAATCGACAATTATTTTTGATGCACTGCCTCCACAGCCTCACCACTAAAGTGACTTATGCTATTTGCAGCAGGTTTGATTACAAGTTTTTATTTTTGTTTCAATGACTGAAGAATCTTTTTACTATTTTTAATAAGACGTTGGGAGAGGTAAATGATGAGGGTAATACATAGTTGTACAGCTGCATGAGCATGACACCAACAACATTATGGGTCCGTTTGATTGTAAAGATGAAATTTGGGTGGAAAGAAAACAAATTCCAAGAAATAGAATTGTCTAGAAATTGTTTTCCTGTGAATTGTAAATTATTGTGTTTGATTGGTATAATTTTTCAGGTAAAAAATGTTGAAATGAAAGTATTTTTTGGTGTTTATTTGGCTTTGTTTTATATAAAAATTGTCAATTAAAGGGATAAAATTTATTGGTATTGAGGATGAAATTTGTTTCCTGCCAAAAAAAAAAATCTATTTTTTGGTGTTTGTTTAGCTTTATTTTACATGAAAATTGTCAATTAAAAATATATAATTTTTTTTACAGTAATTATTAAAATTAGTTTTAATTGCAAAAAATAAAAAATAGCTACAGTAACCCGGAAAATAAATTCTCACCAACATGGTGAGAATTCGAATTCAAGAAAAAGATGGAAAATACTGACATGGTGGCTAAAGGTGGAAAATGAATTCTCTTATAAAATTTTGTCAATCAAACAGGCCAAAAGTGAAAGTTAGAATTCGTTTTCCATTTTCCCTAGAAAATAAAGAGCTGGTAACAGCCCCTACGTGAAAAAAGAAAAATCGAACCCACAATTAATTCCTAATCAAATTTTCACATTTTGTTGATTAAATATCTCTAAGTTTAGAAAAAGTTTCCTTGAATTTTTTAATTTTCAAAAAATAAATATTTGACTGTTTTTCTAGAATTTTCTTATTAGCAAAAATGGATTTATGTTCGCAAAACTTACCTCAAGTTGATCACCGGTGTTAACAAGAATAGAGTTCTGAGGTGAATTGGCATGAAACCATTCTCCATTGTGTTCTATCTGTAATCCAGCTACTCCATTATGTATCAGAAAAGTTAAAAGGCCATGATCTGTGTGTGGTGGAATGCCGATAGCATGATCCGGTTGAGGACATGGTGGATAAAAATTTGCTGCAAATAATTGAAACATTGACTCCAAATTTAGGGTTTCTTCCATGTAGCTTTTCTCTAATCCCATGGTTTCTGATATTGCTTCAAGTAATGCCCCAGCTAGTTTCCTCATCTTCACACTGTAATTCAGTAGAGCTTCCCTGTAACAATATAAGTGGGTCGTTTACTTGACAGGATTAAGAAAAAAAGAAGTTCAAATTTTGAGTACAATATTGGATCTTGGAGCTGTATCTTGGAAAAAATTAATTATTATATATAAATTAAGTAGCATGTACGTGACAGGGTCTCGGGTTAGCTTATCGGACATTGATAATGTCAATTGGAGGTTTGGGCTTGGGCCAGTGACACTAAACCTATCTTGACTCATTTCCCTACCTTCATGTATATGCGAGTCCATTTTACAATCGAGGTATTCTAACCCTAGCCAAACCCTCTCACCGGTCTCTTTTGCATTCATTCTAATTTTATTTGGTTCCGACAGTTGATTTTACCATCAAAAGTGTAAATAGTAGCCAGCTTTTTTCTTGACTTTTGCATCCTAATAGTGTGTTCAGTGTGCATTCGAAGCCTACATGGATGGAGAGGAGACTGTGACTCTGTTGACTATTCGATCGGACAAATTTTGAGGTCAACATCAACCTCAATTTGTTGAATACCTAATTTTATTTAGGTGACCAGAGATTTTTAGTCTGAACATGCTGCTGAAGTAGCTTGAGAACCCCACTTTTTCATTCCGACTGCTCATATATGTGCTTTTAGCTTTGATAAACCTGCCAAAGGAAGCGTAATATTACCTCAAAATTTCGGGTTTAAGAGGACAATGAAATTCAGGATGAACATAGAGCTTCAGGTAATCCCTCCATAAGGTAAATGTCTGGTTTGAGGTATCTGTGACATTGAAATTGCCACACTTGATGGGATCAGAAGCATTCTTCGGTTCGTACTGCCTCTTTTCCTCTGCCGGCATATAGAAAAATTCAGAAGCCGCTTCGAACATGGCTTCCATGTCGTTTTCTGGTATTCCATGATTTACAAGCTGCGATATCATCAAAAATTTAATTCAACGACTTCATCTAAAAATATAAATTCTTACTGATAGTGAGGATGAACTAAAATATTTGGATATATAAAGATAGTAAGAGTCCTACGTACAATGAAGAAGCCCCATTCTTGACAGGCTTTACCAAGTTCTTGGATAACTCTGGACCTTTGATCAGGCTGAGCAGAGGTGATTAAGGAAAAATCGATGATGGGAATTGAATCAGAGTTTGAAGCAGTTGGTTCATTCACAAAGTTAAATTTAGAAGGGACAGACTTGAGAACAACAGAAGACTCTGCAAGTACTTTCACGCCTGCCATCTCTCTCTCAATATATAAATATATATCTATATCTGTGTATGTTGGCTGTGTGGAAAAGGGAGAATGATGTAAGTTATATATAGAGAGGGAAGGTGACTGGTTTTAGGTGATTCTTCTAGAGTTTTTCAGTATGAAGCTCCTATTTGGATTACATAAAAATTAAAATTTTTATAAATTTTGATAAAAGTAAAAGAATGTGTAGTTTAAAAGTTATGAATATCATGAAATGTACGGCTAAAATTAATTTGACTTTAACTTATATTTTAATTGAATTTTTTTAGTTGAACCAAATATGAATGGAATGGAGGTAACAGAATTCAGATTTTGATCATCTTCTGGAAAGTTTGTAATAATAAAATTGGAAATGGGTTAAAATCTACGTAGGCTACCAGACTTACCAACATTTAAAAATTTGATTTATGGCCATCGAATATTAAAATATTGATTTAGGTTGTATTTTCTGACTTAGTGATTGCTTGTGAGAAATTATAATTAGAATATAATTAAAAAGAATATTGAGTCTACGAAATGTATGGATAACAAGTAAATAGTATTCGTGAATATGTGGTTAAAATTAATATTTAACTTTGACTACAAAATATATTGAATTATAATTTTTTACAAACAAACTATTATCAACGTCATCTCCTAAAGATTGTTATTCACATAAGTCTTACCTTCGGATACACAACACCAAGTCTATTACATTGACTAACATATACATGGAAACTGATTTTGTCAAAATATTTTTGTAAGCTCGTAGACATCTATTCTTACAAAAAAGTCAGGTACTAAAGTGCATTTTGAAAGCTTGATGTCCAATTTAAACCCAATTGGAAATAGAGAAAACAAAACTTAAATATTGATTATCTTCTAGAAAGCTTTAATAACATATGAGAAATTCAAATTTTACTAATAAAATTTAGTAAAATTCCACAATAAAAGCAATTTTGTCAATCGTTTGGTGGTGGTCGCTGATCAATTTTCTAAAGTAATTATGAGGAAAGTTAATCGTTGATCAAGTATGGCTTGAATTCAATCGTTTAAAAATGTTAAATTTGAAAAATAAAACGATTTTCGATACATGCAATCAAGGGAAGTAGGATGATGTTTTCATTAGCGTTACAAACAAGTTAATGGAGACGTTTGAACTATAAATGGACATTCTTTGCCTTATCAAAAGTTATAGAAACCTTCAAGGTAAGCAACAACAAATATCATTTTACACTTTTATTTTAGATTCGAAACATTATTAAAAAATTAAAATTTTCTTTATATTTGAACGCTCAGTTTTATAAAGTTTTGCGAATCAATTATATTCTTTATAGATGATAAGTAAAGTGCAAAAGTAATACTATTTTATCTTCACTGATGATGATGATCATATGATATGGCGTTAAATGATGAAACCAATAACATAGGAGGACGATCATCTTTAATGAAAATAAAAATACTTAAGTAAATATTATGATTTAAATTAATTATTGAATTTGATTTCAAGTTTTTAACAACTTTTTAAACTCTTCCAAATAAACACTTATTACCATGATTTGATCCTTCTCGAATTAGGGTCTAGAAAATGTATAGCTGCGTAAGAAAAAATGTATTATGCCATAAGTTCAAGTCGTCGGGGGTAAGTAAAACTGTTAAAAGAATTGGACCTTCTATACATTGCTGGAAGGTGAACTAACGAACAATAAATTAAATAAATAGTTACTAATAGAATATTCAAAGTTTTGCTCACCTGCTTCGTTTATTTATTTTAAGTTTAGATTTTTTCAAAATTCCACAAAAATGTTAAAATTTTAATGTATAAATGTTTAATGAAGTTTTTCAACATGTATATTAATAAAGTCAAAGTAAAATCAACATTAAAAAAAAAAAATCAACGTTATTATCTGTTAAGTCATACTTAAATCTTTCTAAATTATGGAGCTATAGACTATTATATTTTGAAATAGTAAAGTACATAATGAACACTAAGAATTTAACACATATTCATTGGATAATTCACACTAAGCCCTCGTTTGATAGCAAATTTTCATCCAAAAAATCAAATTTTGATCGTTATTTTACTATTGCAACTGTCATTTTTTACTTCTTCACTCACAGGTAGGACCCATATTTCTTTTTAACGGTCAAAAAATCAATTCTCAAAATCACTAACAAACGGCCCTAAATTTGCAATTCATCAGATTCAAGGCACTAAACTAGCTTTGATAATCGAGCTCTAAGTAAATTACCAAATACGTTCAAAAATACACTGCAAATACTTATTGACCATTTAATACTTTTACAATGATATTCCAAGCTCTCGGCTAATTTGACCATTGGAGGGCCTCATCTAGACAATCCTAACGTCACCTTAGATGTGTATTATTTTACAGGTCAATCTTCAAAATTTAAAAATAAAAATAAAAATGGAAACTCTAGTTCATCTCAATTGTTGGTCGATTTTTTACTTTTAACGGTTTGGCGTTGTACGTGGAAGAGTGATATTGTCATTTATCTCTTTTTCGTCCAGTAACTTGTATCAAAGACTTGGTATCGATGAAGCCGAGGACTTCAACATTCTTGAGAGAAAATGCCCATGCCACACGAGGTCGTAGGAGACTAATATATTCCAACTTTCTACATTGATATTCATCATTTATTAATAGGTATGTCATGTTTAGTAAATTTTTATGCAAATTAATTTGTTATTAATTATCACTTAAGGTGATAGTTATTTAATATGATCACGATGTTTTGAAAGTTGATGATATGAATGTAATATATTTATCTTAAATTAATTAGACTCATCACCACACAATTTTTCAATTGAATTATGATTTAAGTCTGTGGCTTAATTATATATAATTTAATTATTAATTAATTTAGAAAAAACCATTTATGTTACGACACGTCATGTGAGTATTGTATGTATTTGATATTTAATACAATTGAGCTAATTAATTAGTCATTATCTATATAATCTACGATAATAACTAATTGATTATTATAAGATCCTAATCCTAATCCTAATCCTAATCAAACTACCCTAAGTTTACCTATAAATACCAATGCCATGCACATTTTTTGTCACAATTTACCCAGCAACCATTCTCTTTCTCTCTTACTTTCTATATCTCTCTATATTGTTAAGTCTTTGAATTTTGCAATAAAAAATCCTATTTTCTACAATTTTTTCTTCCACATTTATCTTCCAAAAATGAGGTGCTTAGTGCTATTAATAGTTTTACCACATCTTTTCAAATACATTGTTATGTATGAATTTAATTACTTTAGTTCAGGGCTCCTTCAAAAGAAATCATGATATATTTCAAGGCATTTCTATGGGTATTAGTTAGCCTTTATGTTATTTTGCAGCACTTGTTAGAAATATCATTTGTTTTATGTGATAATTCTCATTTTATGTTGGTAAGAGAATTTATGTATAATTTCATGTTTGATTGGAATGTGGAGAGCAAGTATCTCTTTGAGTATAATTTATTATATTCATCCCTCATTATTTACAAATTCAGTTAAAAATTAACATGCTAGACGGTAGTGGATGGATATGCTATTGGCCGGACTAACGGATCTAAAAATGAAGTACTAAAATTTTTAGGAACATTAGAATTTTTAATAGGATTTGATTATTTTTTTAGATTTAGACTCAATTGTGAGTAACATTATTATCCTGGTTAGTTCCATTTCAATACCATGTTAAAAACTAGTTTCTATCAATATTTTGATGCATGATATGATTCCAGCATATTTTAATATACTTTTATTTAGTTTTCAATTTTTATTGAATTTCTCGTTATATTAAAATTATTTATTTTAAGTATGTTAGTAAATTCAAGTTTGGTAATGCATTGAGTTGCTAGAATTTGAGGCGTTACATTATTCCATTGATGAAACTCCAAGATTGATTATGTCTTTGGCTGCTCAAAAAAATATTAAAAAAAAAATCGTCAAATGGATGTGAAACCCGATTTTGTAAAAGAACGAAAAACTTAAATTGAACAACCATTTGGCTGCAAAGTAAAGGGGAAAGAAAAATAAAGTATTTAAATTGAAGAAGACTTTATATGAATTAAAACGAACATCGATAGTATGTATAGTCGTATTGACAAGTATTTTCGAGATAGTGATTTTAAAAGGTGTTTACATGAATATGCTCTTTATGTCAAGGTGAATAAAAATGAAAACAGTATACTTGTGTGTTGATGATTTTATCCTCATGAAAAATAATTCAAGTATGTTCAAAGCATTCGGGAACAGTATGACCAAAGAATTCGAAATGTCCGATCTTGGATCGATGACATACTATAGTGAAATTACTATTAAGTTGTCAAGAATTGATGATGGTAAAATAGTTAAATATCCAGATTTCAAGAACCTTGTTGGAAGCTTGTTGTATTTGACGTGCACACAGACCAACATTCTCTATGAAATTGGTCTTGTTAGCCGTTAAATGGAGTTACCAATCATTGCTCACATAAAGGCTGCAAAGAGGGGTCTTCGTTACATAAAAGGTGCCATTAATTTTGGTTTGCTTTATTCATCCTATAATCATTTCAAACTTATTGTACAGAGTTATAAAAATTGGACGGGGTGTCTTGGATGAAAGGAAAAGGAAAATGAGATTAGTATTTCCCATGGGAGATATCAGTTTCACTTGAAGTTTAAAAAACTAAACAATTGTTACACTTTCTTCTTGTGAAGCAGTATGTTGTCACAACTTCATGCATTTGCCATGGGATTTGACTAATAAGTTTTATGAGACTTTAAAACTAGAAACTAAATTAAATATTATTATAATATTGCATCTTTCTCCCCGTTTGGGAGAACTCGACCTCGACGTCGACGAGTTAGGCTGGAACTTCATATTGTAAGGAAGTTGATCTCTTGTCATGATCAAATGCGTGTATTGGACCCGAACAACATCATCTGATTAAACAGATACTAAGGAAATAACGAAACTGTAAATCATCCCAAAGAATATAATCTCCCCTGCTAACCAAGTATCGACAAGGGACTCCAAGAAGAAAAAAATCATGCAAATCATCCATAAAATCCTCAATTGATTGTGAATAATGAGGAGCATAAAGATCTAGCACGATAAACTAGCTTGCGAAAACAAAGGAGTGCGAATCATCCATAAAATCTTCAATTGATTGTGAATACTAGAAGCATAAGATAAACTGGCTTGTGAAAACAAAGGAGTGCAGTATCAGTGGCTCGAATATGCCTTGATAAGGAAATAATTCTGCAATATTGAAAACAAAATTTTATTGAAGTGCAATGGCCAGTCAAATTGAATATGTTTAAGTAAATGATTCCATTTTTTTACGTGTGTGGGAAATCATGTTAAAGAAACGTGCAGCAAAGTAATAAAATCACCGAAAAAGGGATATGTGCCTAAATAGCCTCCCAAATGCAAGCTCATCATGTTCATGACGGAAAAAAGTTTGAATTTTAAAGGTGACATGAAGCGACTATCTTTTCTTTCATTTTCTGTTCTATTGCGCACCGTGCCCGAAATAGTCGAGACTGAGAAATGAGATATATGAGGACTCTTAGTATCTGCATACCCAAAAGGGGGCGCTGGTTAAAAAACAATCATTTGATTTTTTTTTTTTCAAGCTCAATTCCATTTTATAGAGTGCCAAGCTATGTGCTTTCTTTGCTTGACTTGACCTGTAGAGTGTGAGGGGTTCTCGGGGGGAAGTATTGGCACTTCTAGCATCAGAGATTGGAAACTCTTCACATACTCTCTAACTGAACCCGTTTACCTCAAATGCCTTAAGAAGTCTCTAGCTTTTAGGTAAGTAAGCTCCTTGCTCTTTCTCCAGATGCTAATCCACCCCAATACAACCTATCTGGCCACTTTGGAGCCTTATTCCATTACCTTCTTGAAGTCACGAAAGATAGATCCAAGTCTACTATCACTAATACACAGAATTAAATCCATATGGTTTCTATTCTATAAACTGGAAGGGCGGGGTGGGACTTTTGCAAGAGCCTTCCACTTCTCGCTCCCATCGGCCGGCTAATGGAAATGGACTTACTACCGGAGGTAACAAAGTACAGAGCTAAAAAAAATGATGATAATTAATGGGTAATAATCAAAGGTTGATAGGAAGGGTGTGTGAACAAACAACGGCCTTGGTAAATGAGATACCGAGTAGTAACACAAAGTAGAGGTAAAGCCATATAAAAGTGTTGTCGATTTTATCTCGCAAGTGAACGGATCGTAACAAGTAGTAAAGTGGACCTTTTGAGTCCGGATTATCGTTCCCACGAGGACTATACTTTAACACTCAATTTATTATTCCTAACTTTTATTTGACGAAAATAAACGAGAAAAATGATTAAACATGATTTTTAATCTAGCTACTAAAGAATGTAAATGTATCAAAAGTGATGGGATGCAATAGAAAATGATTGAGAATTCAAATAATAATGGGACTTTAGGGAGGAACAATTTCACCTAATGGTCACCTTTACCTCGTAAATCAAGATTCATACAACCTAAAGTAGTGTTCGGTCGAATTCTTCTATGGTATTCAACTTACCCCTCTCGAATTCTCGTTGAGCCTATTTAATTAGTTCAATTCCATATCTCTATGCAAATTAAAATTAATTAAACGCAACACTGGTTCTAAGAATTCACACACGACCGCAGCAATCAACATAAGTATCTCTACACGTTATATCGATTTACCGGATTTTAACATGTGGTCTAAACAAATAATCCGCATCTCTACGCAATCATCGCTCACAAATCATTTAATTAGTGATCAAGTAATTAAAAGCATTAAGCACAACATTAAAATCAACGCATAAGATATAAAAGCACTAGAATCTTAAATCAACGAAATAAAGGGTTCCAAATAAATTACGTTGTTCGCCCTAAATTAAATTTAGCTACTCATGTTTATAGAGGAAAAACAAGATAAATTCATGGAAGACATCACCCGGTTTAATAGACGGAATGTGATTAAATTTTTGAAACGTGAATCTGCCATCTTTTGTATCAGTTTCTGCGCGTATTGATTTCAGCAACAAGCAGTCCAATTTCTCCCAATTTATGTTCAGCCGTCCCCTTCCAGAATAGGTTCCAGCCGTCCACTTTTATCTCCGTCGAGTTGCAGTCAATTGGGTGTATATAATAATGTAATTCCAGCAACTGATTTCTGACCTTTTTTTAGTCCCCAAGCTGGTGCCAATTCTTTTGTATCTCTCCCTCCGAAGCTTCTCAATTTCCCCGTGTGTGTTTTCTCCAATTTCAGCAACAAATCAGCCTTAATGTTCTGGTCTTCTCCCCAAAGCAGCTCAGTTTCTGTGTATTAATCCCAGCTGCTGCCGTCTATTTCTGTGTATGTAAATATAACAATTGCTGGCAGCTTCAATTCCTCCTCTCGATTTCCGTATG
>NW_019242924.1:0-3316 GCF_002742605.1 Olea europaea var. sylvestris | reverse complement strand
ATATGTTCATATTTCCAAGCAAAACAATCCTTATATTCCTTTAATAAAGTGATTAATTTATCACTAACCTCTTGATCGAGCATCTGGTTGACGAAGGTTGGGCGATCTTCCCCTTCATTGCCAATATTCACTTTAATCAGAGGGTCCTGTGCTTGAGAGTATCCAGGCTTGATAATCCTCTTTACTTCATCGTCCAATTCCCTTATAGGCACTTCTTCTTCTAAACAATCCACCTTGTTGACTTCTCGGCCAATATTTTGTTCCAACTCGAACACTGCCAATTTGTCTCTCAATGCTTCCAAGGCTGCTTCTTCTTTCGTTTTGTCCTTACATTCTTTATTGAAAGCTATTAATTTGGCTTTGAAGGCCTGAACATCGGCCATTTGCCTTTGTTGCTTATAACTCATTTAAAACTCTTTGATTACTCTCTTGCCAATTATTGGCTCTTCTAGGGCCACTATGTTTGGCCTCATTTGACTGAACATTTCAGTTAGTGCATCTACCGAGAACGGCTCTTTACTCTGTGCAACAATTTGAGTATCTTCTCCATCTTGGACTACTCTGATAGGTCTATAATTTCCTTCGTACATGAACCTTCCCACTGAGTTTGCTTCTGCAACAAAAGGCATATGATCAGCCTGCACCACTTCTGCTTCACCCTTATCATTCCAAAAAACTAGGCATTGATGGAGCGATGAGGGTATACAGCACTTCCGTGTATCCAATCTCTTCCCAATAACATATTGTAACTAGTAGGACCATCTATTATAAAGAAGACGGTGGTCCTAGTAGTTGTCCCATTAGTTATGTCCAATCGCATAACCCCTTTAGCTGAAGTTGCTCATTCATTGAAACTTGTAAGGATGACTTTCGTTGGAATCATATCACTTTCTGTCTTTGCAAATTTCCTCATCATCCTAGATGGAATGGTATTTATAGCTGCTCCATTATCAACAAGTACTTTTGCCACAGGTATGCCGTTAACTAAAGCTTTAACGTACAATGGGCTCAAGTGTTTAGTCAACTTCATGGCTAGTCTCTTGAAAATAACCTTTTCGGCAGCATCTATTTCCACTTCCTGTTTGTCCTCTGTCGAGTTATCCTTTTGTGACAAGTCAACGTGCAGTATGTCGCACTGAGCTTCTGCTTCCTGAATTCCCTTTTTACTGTTTTCTAACTCTTTTTCTTCGGATACCCAACCTGTGGGAGAAGACATTATTCTTGAAGGTGATCCATACTTTTCAGAGTGAGGAACTCTCTTTTTCCTTTTGGGCATCCCGTACAGCACGTAATAATCGAAAAAAATGCCTAGAGGGTTCCCCCAACAAGTCCACTTCACGAACCCCCTCTCGATGTAGTTGCTTCAACAGAGTATTGTACGATACCCCCTCTTTCTTTTTTCTGCTTCCAAATCAATTTTCTCTTCGATGTCCGTCATACCATCATCCCCTTCATCATCGTAGGCCCCTCTAGAAGTTTGGCCTTCTTCACATTCCAGCACACATGCTTCTTCTTCGTTATCCTCCCTTTCTTCTTCTTCTTTCTCTTTGTTCTTGAACTTATAGGCTAGTAAGTAATTATTAGCCATGACAGAAGGTAACGTACCGAACTGAATAGTAAGGAGCTGATCTGGATCTTCTCCATCTTTTCTGTCTCGCTCAAACTTCGATCTCCCAGAAGAAGTTTCTGGCAATTCTTCTATTGATTCACCTGTACCAGTCTCTTCACTATCTTTGAGAATATTTTGATTGGCTACCTCGAGTAGTTTAGGCACTTTAGGACGTGGCATTCCCTGTTGTTGCCTCATCATTCGTCCATAGTTCCATTGAAAACGCTTTTGTTGGGTTCTAGTCATCTCGTTGAAGGGTATCACCTTTCTTACGTTATACTGAAATGAATGTCATACATTTGGTCGGCGAGGTTGTGGCCTGAATGTTCTCCCATTATTTATTGGCCTGAACTGCCTCTCAAAATGCGGTCCCCTATAAAATGATGTACCTCGCCCTCTACCAGGTTGAGCGTTTGGGAAAAAACTAGGGCGATGATGATGCTATCATATCCCTGGTTTCTCTGTATTTGCACTTACTTCTCTTTTGCATCTTGCACACATGACGTCTTCATCCTTTTTGGGCTCCTTTCCTTTGATACGTTCAAAGACACTGGGATGTGGCACAGGATCCTCTTCCCCGTCATCTATAGCCAACTTGAATTTTGGCAACTTGTTTTTGAAACCAGTCGTCACCATGTTCACCCCAAGTGGCTGTGGAAAAGGGTTTTAATCCACTGCCATTTTCTTCTTATCCTCGAATGTAATTCGTCCTGATTCAATGGCATCCTGTAACACATGACGAAAAACCAAACAGTTGTTAGTCAAATATGACCATGCATTATGCCACTTACAATATTTTTTACCCTTAACTTGTTCAGGGCTTGGAAATTTATGTTTATCGATTAGCTTTATCTGTTTATCCTTATATAGTTTATCAAATATAAGGTCAGCTTTAGTTATATCGAACGAGAACGTTCTAGTCTTTTTGTTTTCATCTTTCATAGGCTCATCCTTGCCCGACGGTTTAGGTTTAGCCATTATAGGATAAGTATACGTATCTCCTTTAATCAATTCGGCCAAACACATTTCGGCTTGATTGTAATATTCGTCATTAATGGCATGAACATCAAAATTTGGGTCTCTATAATAAGTCCCCTTGCTAGAATTTTTCATTTGCTCTTCTTCTCTTAATAATCGTTCATACCTAATCATGTTTGCGCTCAATTGAAAAAGATTAGGAAATTCCTTGTCTTAGAATTTCTTTTTCAAATCAAAGTTTAGATAGTTTTGAGCGATTTTAACAAACTCCTTTTCGGGCAGAGGTACAAAACATTTACTTCTTGCTGTCTTGAACCTATGAAGGAAACCTTCTGCCCATTCGTTTGGCATTTGATGCAAACTCGCCAAATCGGCGAAAGTAACTTCAGACTCAGTCTTATAAAACTGAGCATGGAACAATTTTTCAAATTGTTGCCATGTTTGAACAAAGTTCGCTGGCAAATTGATGAACTAGGAGAAAGCTATTCTTGTTAATGAACTAGGGAACAACCTCATTTTATGGTAGTCTGTTACTTCACCACTTTGCAGTGTGAATCGCCCTATGTGTTCTAGAGTAGACACCTCTCCTAAACCGGTAAATAGTGAGAATTCTGATACTTTATACCCTCTAGGCCATGGCTATGCTTGGTCTACCCAATCAGGATATGGCTTTATGTAAGTCAGCCTAATGACAGGACGTACTCCAAAAGCCATCTGATCCTGTATTAT
>NW_019242923.1:0-1621 GCF_002742605.1 Olea europaea var. sylvestris | reverse complement strand
AAAAAAAAATTGACTAAAATGACAGCTTTCACTAAAAGCATTGCTGTATGGTGCAATAATTATCCGCATCTTCCTGTCCTCATTTTCCCATTAAAAGAAAAAGGAAACCTCCATCGAGGTTGATCAAGAATAATGCTGAAAAAGTCCATCTTCACTGCAGGTAAAATATGTGAGGGCTTTCCTTTTGAAGTGACTCAAACAAATTATTAACATGATGCTAAAAAGAAGCTCCAAAGGTCCGATTTTCCTAGAAAGACATGATATGTGGAACATATCTATAGAACTTTTCTTTTATCTAAATATTTTTGGTCGTCAGTACCTTAGTCTTGTTCAAAATTCTTCTACCGAGAGAAACAAACAATGGGGACTGTGAGTATGGGGTTGCGATTGGGGATGGGGGGTAGAATATGGTAGTATTAACTTAACATACATGCTGTACTAATCCATCTTCACCACAGGTATAAAATATGTGAGGGCTGCCAGGTTCAATGGCCAACTTATGAGCTCGTCCCTCGTGTTCTGCTAGTAGCTTAGTCTCCACTTTTCCACGCTCAAGAATCTGAGCAAGCCTCACCTGAAAGTAGGAACTCATCTTTATAAGAAGATAACTCTTTCAATTTTATAGACAAAGTAATAGTATTACTTTCCCACTTAATGAGACACTTGTTTTTCAAAATTGAAAGAAGATTGTCAATCTAGGTTCAAAGTAACCATTTTTCATTGACTTGAGTTCAATTTCATCGTCCTCAGGAAGGAGAAAAGGCAAAATATTACCTGCCCATCAGCAGCACAGGTAACAATTTTTCGGTCCTCAGTGTAAGGCATAATCTTTGCTTGGAAAACATTGTTGTGATGACCAGAATGGAAAGACAGTCTAACACGACCAGTTTCCCAACCCCAGAGTATGACGCTCCGGTCGTCAGAGCCCGATACAAGAATGTCACCATCAGCGTTGAAGCTAACTGTGTTCACACAACCTTTGTGCTTTTCAAGCTTCCGGAGGATATCAAGACGAAGAACAACACCCTTACAACAAAAATTGGAAATTGCAAATCAATAAGCTTGGAACTGAAAAATTCGATAGTTATATTGTTTACCCATTCTGTATCTTGATTTTTAACATAAAGTAACATGAGGCAATGTGCGTCTGGCACTAATTGTAAAGGAAATTCAGAAGTGAAATCATTTTATAACAAGGAAGTGTAAAAGAAAGAATAAGTGAAGAAGATTTCAGTTAACTAAGGTGGGCATTAATTTGATGTCCCAAAAGGGCGATCGAGACATTCAATTTGGGGAAGAGTGAACTTGCGGTAAGTTGGTTATAACTGATAAGCTAGCATCAACAACCCAGTTTGTCGTTTAAGTACACGTTGATAGGAAATACTCACTTCAAGACTGCCTATAATAAATTCATCTGTGTTATATTCCAGAACATATCTGCTTAAGGCAAAAAATTGAGCGGAAAAAGTAGAACCTTGTTTGAACAAAGGGAAAAAAAAGTAGCCTAAAACAGCTGACAAATATTCGGAGTGTTGCATGGATCTTTTATTTTTGTGAATTCATGAAGATTTGACTGATGATTTATAACAGCAAATGTTATTTTTTTCACTTTCTAGCATAC
>NW_019242922.1:0-1621 GCF_002742605.1 Olea europaea var. sylvestris | reverse complement strand
TCGGGAACAAAAACCGCACCGGGGGTAATTTCGTCATTTTTTGCGACTGTGTTGGAATGGGCTAAAATTTGACAGGTTGATCGTGAACAAAAATCGCGCCGGGGCAATTTCGTCATTTTTTTCGACTGTGTCGGAATGGGCTCAAATTTGACAGGTTGATCGGGAACGAAAATCGCTCCGGCGGCAATTTCGTCATTTTTCTCGACTGTGTCGGAATGGCCTCAAATTTGACTGGTTGATCGGAAACAAAAATCGAGCCGGGGGCAATTTCGTAATATTTCGCGACAGTGTCGGAATCGGCTAAAATTTGACTGATTGATCGGAAACAAAAATCGAGCCGGGGGCAATTTCGTAATATTTCGCGACAGTGTCGGAATCGGCTAAAATTTGACTGATTGATCGGAAACAAAAATCGAGCCGGGGGCAATTTCGTAATATTTCGCGACAGTGTCGGAATCGGCTAAAATTTGACTGATTGATCGGGAACAAAAATCGCGCCGGGGGCAATTTCGTCATTTTTTGCGACTGTGTTGGAATGGGCTAAAATTTGACAGGTTGATCGGGAACAAAAATCCCGCCGGGGGTAATTTCGTCATTTTTCGCGAATGTGTCGGAATGGGCTAAAATTTGATAGGTTGATCGGAAACAAAAATCGTGCCGGGGGCAATTTAGTCATTTTTCGTGACGGTGTCAGAATCGGCTAAAATTTGACTGGTTGATCGGAAACAAAGATCGTGCCGGGGGAAATTTCGTCATTTTTCGTGACGATGTCGGAATCGGCTAAAATTTGCCTGGTTGATCGGAAACGAAAATCGCGTCGGGGGCAATTTCGTCATTTTTCTCGACTGTGTCGAAATGGGCTGAAATTTGGCAGGTTGATCGGAAAGAAAAATCGCGCCGGGAGCAATTTCGTCATTTTTCTCGACTGTGTCGGAATGGGAAAAAATTTGACAGGTTGATCGGAAACAAAAAATCGCGCTGTGTGAAGTTTCGTCATTTTTCGCGACTGTGTAGTAATGGTCTAAAATTTGACAGGTTGATCGGAAACAAAAATCGTGCCGGGGACAATTTCATCATTTTTCGCGACTGTGTCGGAATGGGCTCAAATTTGACAGGTTGATCGGAAACAAAAATCAAGCAAGGGGTAATTCCGTCATTTTTCGCAACATTGTCGGAATGGGCTCAAATTTGACAGGTTGATCGGAAACAAAAATCAAGCAAGGGGTAATTTCGTCATTTTTCGCAACGGTGTCGGAATGGGCTCAAATTTGACAGGTTGATCGGAAACAAAAATCGCGCTAGGGGCAATTTCGTCATTTATCGCAACTGTGTCGGAATGGGCTAAAATTTGACAGGTTGATCGTAAACAAAAAACTACGCCAGGGGCTATTTCGTCATTTTTCGCGACTGTATCGGAATGGGCTAAAATTTGACAGGTTGATCGGGAACAAAAATCGCATCGGGGGTAATTTCGTCATTTTTCGCGACTGTGTCGGAATGGGCTAAAATTTGATAGGTTGATCGGAAACAAAAATCAGGCCGGGGGCAATTTCGTCATTTTTTGCGACTGTGTCGGAATGGGCTCAAATTTGACAGGTTGATCGGGAACAAAAATCGCTCC
>NW_019242921.1:0-1621 GCF_002742605.1 Olea europaea var. sylvestris | reverse complement strand
AATCCAATCGAAATGGATTAGCAATCGCCGAAAATGATCAAACCCGAAGTTATCATGAAATAAAAAACCTCTTTTCATTGGCATGATTCCAATCGAATTTGACTAGCAATTAGCCGAAAATGAACAAACCCAAAGTTAACATGAAATCAAAATCCACTTTTCATTGGCTCGATTCCAATCGAATTAGACTAGCAATTCGTCATAAACGAACAAGCCCGAAGTTGCCATGAAATCAAAAACTAATTTTCATTGGCTCGGTTCCAATCGAATTAGACCAGCATTACGCAAAAAATGAACAAACTCGAAGTTATCATGAAATCAAAAACCAATTTTCATTGGCTCGTTTCCAATCGAATTAGACTAGCAATTTGCCGAAAACAATCAAACCCGGAGTGAACATGAAATCGAAAACCACTTATCATTGGCTGCATGCCAATCGAATTAGACTAGCAATTTGCCGAAAACAATCAAACCCGGAGTGAACATGAAATCGAAAACCACTTATCATTGGCTGCATGCCAATCGAATTAGACTAGCAATTTGCCGAAAACAATCAAACCCGGAGTGAACATGAAATCGAAAACCACTTATCATTGGCTGCATGCCAATCGAATTAGACTAGCGCTACGCAAAAAACAAACAAACCGGAAGTTGTCATGAAATCAAAAACCAATTTTCATTGGCTCGTTTCCAATCGAATTAGACAAGCAATTTTCGAAAATGATCAAATCCAAAGTTATCATGAAATCAAAACCACTTTTCATCGGCTCGATTCCAATCGAATTAGACTAGCAATTCGCTGATAATGATCAAACTCGAAGTTATCATGAAATCAAAAACCATTTTTGAATGGCTCAATTCCAATCGAATTGGTCTAGCAATTCGTCAAAAATGATCAAACCCGAATTTATCATGAAATCAAAAACCACTTTCAATTTGCTCGATTCCAATCGTATTAGACTAGCATTTCGCCAAAAATGAACAAACCCGAAGTTATCATGAAATCAAAAACTTCTTTTCATTAGCTCGATCCCAATCGAATTAGACTAGCGCTACGCAAAAAACAAACAAACCGGAAGTTATCATGAAATCAAAAACCAATTTTCATTGGCTCGTTTCCAATCGAATTAGACAAGCAATTTTCGAAAATGATCAAATCCAAAGTTATCATGAAATCAAAACCACTTTTCATCGGCTCCCTTCCAATCGAATTAGACTAGCAATTCGCTGATAATGATCAAACTCGAAGTTATCATGAAATCAAAAACCATTTTTGAATGGCTCAATTCCAATCAAATTGGTCTAGCAATTCGTCAAAAATGATCAAACCCGAATTTATCATGAAATCAAAAACCACTTTCAATTTGCTCGATTCCAATCGTATTAGACTAGCATTGCGCCAAAAATGAACAAACCCGAAGTTATCATGAAATCAAAAACTACTTTTCATTAGCTCGATCCCAATCGAATTAGACTAGCGCTACGCAAAAAACAAACAAACCGGAAGTTATCATGAAATCAAAAACCAATTTTCATTGGCTCGTTTCCAATCGAATTAGACAAGCAAGTTCCAAAAATGATCAAATCCGAATTTATCTTGAAATCAAAACCACTTTTCATT
>NW_019242920.1:0-1621 GCF_002742605.1 Olea europaea var. sylvestris | reverse complement strand
GACACCTTCGCGAAACATTTCGAATTTGCCACCGGCGCGATTTTTGTTTCCGATCAACCTGTCAAATTTTAGCCCGTTCCGACACCGTCGCGAAAAATGACAAAATTGACCCCGGCGCAATTTTTGTTTCCGATCAACTTGTCAAATTTTAGCCAATTCCGACAAAGTTGCGAAAAATGACAAAATTACCCCCGGCGTGGTTTTTGTTCACGATCAACGTGTCAGATTTGAGCCCATTCTGACACAGTCGCAAAAAAGGACGAAATTACCCCTGGCGCGATTTTTGGTTCCGATCAACCAGTCAAATTTTAGCTCATTCCGACACAGTCGAGAAAAATGACAAAATTACCCCCGGCGAGATTTTTATTTTCGATCAACCTGTCAAATTTCAGCCCATTCCGACACAGTCGAGAAAAATGACGAAACTGCCCCCGGCACGATTTTTGTTTCCGATCGACCTGTCAAATTTTAGCCAATTCCGACACAGTTGCGAAAAATGACGAAATTACCCCCGGCGCGATTTTTGTACACGATCAACCAGTCAAATTTTAGCCCATTCCGACACAGTAGCAAAAAATGACGAAATTAACCCCAGCGTGATTTTTGTTTCCAATCAACCAGTCAAATTTTAGCCCATTCCGACGCAGTCGTGAAAAATGACGAAATTGCCCCCGACGCGGCTTTTTTTTCCGGTCAACCAGTCAAATTTTAGCCATTCCGACACCGTCGCAAAAAATGTCGAAATTGCACCCGGCGCGATTTTTGTTTCCGATCAACCAGTCAAATTTTAGCCTATTCCGACACAGTCGCGAAAAATGACGAAATTGCCCCCGGTGCGATTTTTTTTCCGATCAACCTGTCAAGTTTTTCCCCATTCCGACACAGTCATGAAAAATGACGAAATTGCCCCCGGCGCGGTATTTGTTTCCGATCAACCAGTCAAATTTTAGCCGATTCCGACAACATCGCGAAAAATGACGAAATCGTCCCCGGGGCGATTTTTTTTCCGATCAACCTATCAAATTTTGGCCCATTCCGACACCGTCGCGAAAAATGATGAAATTGCCCCCGGCGCGATTTTTGTTTTCGATCAACCAGTCAAATTTTAGCCGATTCCGACACCGTCGCGAAAAATGATGAAATTGCCCCCGGCGCGATTTTTGTTTTCGATCAACCAGTCAAATTTTAGCCGATTCCGACACCGTCGCGAAAAATGATGAAATTGCCCCCGGCGCGATTTTTGTTTTCGATCAACTTGTCAAATTTTGGCCAATTCCGACACAGTTGCGAAAAATGGCGAAATTCACCCGACGCGGTTTTTGTTCCTGATCAACCTGTCAAATTTGAGCCCATTCCGACCCAGTCGCGAAAAATGTCGAAATTGCCCCCGGCTCGATTTTTGTTTCCGATCAACCAATCAAATTTTAGCCCATTCCGACACAGTCGTGAAACATGATGAAATTACCCCCGGCGCGATTTTTTGTTTCCTATCAACCAGTCAAATTTTAGCCCGTTTCGACACAGTCGCGAAAGATGACGAAATTGCCCGTGGAGCGATTTTTTTTCCGATCAAACAGTCAAATTTTAGCCCATTCCGACACCTTCGCGAAACATGTCGAAT
>NW_019242919.1:0-1621 GCF_002742605.1 Olea europaea var. sylvestris | reverse complement strand
TTGGGTCTCCGAATAATTAATTTCCCTATTAATTATGTCAGGTTAAAGTAGTGTTGGACAGAAAATTCACAAAGAAAAATCGCACGAGGGCCAATTTTGTCATTTGTCGCGATGGTGTCGGAATGGGCCAAAATTTGGCAGGTTGATTGGAAACGGCACGCGAAATTGTACTCGTGGCACGGACTGTGGATCATGGGATTTTAGCTAAATTCCTTCGTTTGGGACTTCGAATAATTAATTTTCGTATTAATTATGTCAGGTTGAAGCAGTGCTGGACAGAAAATTAACAAAGAAAAATCGCACCTGGGGCAATTTTGTCATTTGTCACGATGGTGTCGGAATGGGCCGAAATTTGGCTGGTTGATTGGAAACGGCCCACAAAATTGGACTCGGGGCACAGATCCGGGATCTCGAGATTTTAGCCAAATTCCTACGTCTGGGCCTTCGAATAATTAATTTCCCTGTTAATTATGTCCAGTGAAAGAAGTGCTAGATAGAAAATTAACAATGAAAAAGCGCACGAGGGCCAATTTTGTCCTTTGTCGCGACGGTGTCGGAATGGGCCAAAATTTGGCAGGTTGATTGGAAACGGCACGCAAAATTGTACTCGTGGCACAGACCTGGGATCACGGGATTTTGGCTAAATTCCATCGTTTGGGACTCCAAATAATTAATTTTCATATTAATTATGTCAGGTTGAAGAAGTGCGGGACTGAAAATTAACAAAGATAAATCGCACCAGGGGCAATTTTGTCTTTTTTTGCGACGGTGTCGGAATGGGCTGAAATTTGGTAGGTTGATTGGGAACGGCCCACGAAATTGGAATCGGGGCAGAGACCCGGGGTCACGGGATTTTAGCCAAATTCCTTTATTTGGGCCTCCGAATAATTAATTTTCGTATCAACTATGTCAAGTTGAAGAAATGCTGGACATAAAATAAACAAAGAAAAATCGGACCAGGGGCAACATTGTCATTTGTCACGACGGTGTCAGAATTGACCGAAATTTGGTAAGTTGATTGGAAACGGCCCTCGAAATTGGGTTCGGGGTACAGACCCGGGATCGCAGGATTTTAGCCAAATTCCTTCGTTTGGGTCTCCGAATAATTAATTTCCCTATTAATTAGGTCAGGTTAAAGAAGTACTGGACAGAAAATTCACAAAGAAAAACCGCACGAGGGCAAAAATTTTGTCATTTGTCGCGACGGTGTCGTAATGGGCCAAAATTTGGCAGGTTGATTGGAAACGGCACGCAAAATTGTAATTGTGGCACAGACCCGGGATCACGGGATTTTAGCCAAATTCCTTCGTTTGGGACTCAGAATAATTAATTTCCGTATTAATTATGTCAGGTTGAAATAGTGCTGGATAGAAAATTAACAAAGAAAAACCGCACGTGGGGCAATTTTGTCATTTGTCGCGATGGTGTCGGAATGGGCTGAAATTTGGCAAGTTGATTGGAAACGGCTCGCAAAATTGGAATCGGGGAATAGACCAGGGATCACGGGATTTTAGCCAAATTCCTACGTTTGGGCCTCTGAATAATTGTTTTCCATATTAATTATGTCAGGTTGAAGAAGTCATGGACAGAAAATTAACATAGAAAAACCGCACCAAGGGCA
>NW_019242918.1:0-1621 GCF_002742605.1 Olea europaea var. sylvestris | reverse complement strand
TACGGTACAATTTATCGGGAGATGTAACAACGACATTTGCATTCCTATTCTACCCTTAACTACAACAGTGAATGAAAAGAATTTATAGTTATGAACTGAAGGGTATTTCTTGCAGTCGGATTGTGAATTGGAGGATGTAATGGCCCTTTGAATATATGTTTAAAAAATATCTCTGGCAAATGTACTATGTTTTACCACAAAACTTTTCATTTATACCTAAATTTCATCTCTCCTAATTTCATTTTCTTCTTCTCGACCGAACGCGAAAGAGAAATCTCATCAAATTCAGTTGATGATTATAGCGGCCTTTCTTCATCTTCCTACAATTTCTTGTCCCTGCGTTTTTCCAACATGTTTTCATGGTTGAATAGTTTAGAATAATTATTTTTACATTCTTGTCGTTCTTTTAGTTTATTTTAAAGATGAAGGTTTCCTTGTTAGAGCTTGATTTATTTTAGTACTTTATATATAGAATTTCAGCAGTTTCATGTTAGCTTTAAAAAAAATAAAAATTGTAGTTTAGATGGGTTGAATAGAAAACAAAAGCATTGTTGCACTGATGCTTAAATGAGGATGTAGAATTAATTTCATTTAATATGTAAAAATAAGAAACGTAAAAGAAAAGAAATTTTTTGGAAAAATAGAAACAAACCAAGTCGATAGAGATAGAAAATCATCAATCCATAGAAGCAGAAAAAAAGAAAAAGAAACGGGGTCATGAGAAAAAGTGTAAAGTGGATCTGGATGCAAGTTAAACACGTTAACTAAAGATACAAGGATTGGTAACTTTAAGTAGTGATGATAAAGATCTTCAATAGTAAAGCGAGTACAAAGATTTAAAGCCACAATTCAAATTTAACTTCCAGATTTATCTGCATTTTTTGATACGATCTTCTGTTTGCAGTTACGTATTTTTGAAAGTTGGCCAACTTTCTAACACTGACCAGCCTCTGAGAAGTTGAAAGATTTTGTTCGAAGCCCAATATTTAGGAATATAGTAGTGTTCATCTTCATCTTGAATTTTGTGATTGTTATTATTGAGACGACGTATGACTTTCAATCAAGTAGTCTGAAAGAGTAGTTAAACCATATAAAATTATATTTTATAAAATTTAATGATTTCTTGAACATAAACTCAATGACGTTATGAGTATTTTTGACTCATGAATCATATAGCGCTATTAAATCTTTATGTAGTTTTAGATGCTATTATTTTAATATTTCTTATTTAAACTTCACAAAGAACATTTAGATTTCCGTCATGACCAATTTTATGTAGCGTTGTCAAGAGCTAAAACAAACAGGTCCCTCTAAGTTCTACTTAACCCATCAAGCAATGAATTTTTACACAAAACATGTACTAAAAACGTTGTGTATTAGGAAATTCTTTCATTTATACATTTATAGAAGACCTTAAATTGAAGTGTTATAGTGCTATTTTCTTCTACGAATGAGCACAGACAATCCAAATTCAGTCCCTGCCTTAAAAAGTGAAAACATTTGAAGCCTGGAGTAGCGCTTTTGGTTCTAACATGGGATATGAACAAAAAATTGGCGGGTTAATAAATTCACCTGAAGATTTCTTTTAGGGTGTGTTTGATTACATTTATTTTCCATGGAA
>NW_019242917.1:0-1621 GCF_002742605.1 Olea europaea var. sylvestris | reverse complement strand
CAGGGGCGATTTCGTCATTTTTCGCGACGGTGTCGAAATGGCCTCAAATTTGACCGATTCATCGGAAAAAAATTGCGCCGGGGACGATTTCGTCATTTTTCGCGACGGTGCTGGAATCGTCTGAAATTCGACTAATTCATGGGAAACAAAAATCGCGCAGGGAGGCAATTTCGTCATTTTTCGCGACGGTGTCGGAATCGACTAAAATTTGACTGATTGATGGAAACAAAAGTTGCACCGGGGGCAATTTCGTCATTTTTCGCGACGGTGTCGGAATCGGCTCAAATTTGACCGATTGATCCAAAACCAAAATCTAGCCTGGGGCAATTTCGTCATTTTTCGAGACGGTGTCGGAATCGAATAAAATTTGACAAATTAATCGGATACAAAAATAGCGCCGGGGGCAATTTCGTCATTTTTCGCGACGGTGTTGGAATAGTCTAAAATTTGACTGATTGATGGGAAACAAAACTCACGCCGGGGGCAATTTCGTCATTTTCGCAAGGGTGTCGGAATCCGCTAAAATTTGACTGATTGATGGGATACAAAAATCGCGCCGGGGGCGATTTCGACATTTTTCGCGACGGTGTCCAAATGGGCTCAAATTTGACCGATTCATCGAAAAAAAAATCGCGCCGAGGTCAATTTCGTCATTTTTCGCGACGTTGTTGGAATCGTCTAAAATTTGACTGATTGAATGGAAACAAAAGTTGCACCGGGGGCAATTTCGTCATTTTTCGCGACGGTGTCGGAATCGGCTCAAATTTGACCGATTGATCCAAAACCAAAATCTATCCTGGGGCAATTTCGTCATTTTTCGAGACGGTGTCGTAATCGGCTAAAATTTGACTTATTGAAGGGAAACAAAAATCGTGCCGGGGACGATTTCGTAATTTTTCGCGACGTTGTCGAAATGGGCTCAAATTTGACCGATTGACCGGAAACAAAAATCGCACCGGGGGCAATTTCGTCATTTTTCGCGACAATGTCGAAATCGGCTAAAATTTGACTGATTGATGGGAAACAAAAATTGCGCTGGGGCAATTTAGTCATTTTTCGAGACGGTGTCGGAATCGGCTAAAATTTGACTGATTGGTGGGAAACAAAAATCGCGCCGGGGGCAATTTCGTCATTTTTCGCGACGGTGACGAAATCGACGAAAATTTGACTGATTGATGGGAAACAAAAATCGCGCCGGGGGCGACTTCGTCATTTTTCGAGACGGTGTCGGAATCGGCTCAAATTTGACCGATTCATCGAAAAACAAATCGCGCCGAGGTCAATTTCGTCATTTTTCGCGACGGTGTTGGAATCGTCTCAAATTTGACTGACTGATGGGAAACAAAAATCGCGCCGGGGGCGATTTCGTCATTTTTCGTTACGGTGTCGAAATGGGCTCAAAATTGACCGATTAATCGGAAAAAAATTGCTCCGGGGTCAATTTCGTCATTTTTCGAGACGGTGCTGGAATCGTCTGAAATTTGACTGATTGATGGGAAACAAAAATTGCGCCAGGAGCGATTTCGTCATTTTTCGCAACGGTGTCGAAATGGGCTCAAATTTGACCGATTGATCAGAAAAAAATCGCGCCGTGGGCAATTTCGTCATTTTTCGCGACGGT
>NW_019242916.1:0-1621 GCF_002742605.1 Olea europaea var. sylvestris | reverse complement strand
AAATTGCCAACATTTCACTTGAGTTTGGTTCATTGGCACGTGTCCAATCAAAAATTACCAAATTTTTTTTTGGATTTCATTCATTGTAGCGATTCACATCAAATATGACTACAATTTCATCAGAGTTTTGTTAAATGGCACTTTTTCAATCAAACTTGAGTAAAATTTCATCTGAATTTTGTTCATTGGTACGCTTCCAATAAAATTTTACTATAATTTCACATTAGTTTAGTTCATTGGCGCGATTCCAATCAAATTTGACTAAAATTTCACCTAGGTTTTGTTCATTGGTGTGTTTCCAATCAAATTTGACTAAAATTTCACTTGAATTTGGTTCATTGGCATGCTTTCAATCAAATTTGACTAAAATTTAATCTGAATTTTGTTCATTGTCGCGCTTCAAATCAAATATGACTATAATTTCATCTGAATTTTGTTAAATGACGCTTTTTCAATCAAATTTGAGTAAAATTTTCATCTGAATTTTGATCATTGGTGCTCTTCCAAACAAATTTGACTAAAATTTCTAGTGGATTTAGTTCGTTGGTGCGTTTCCAGCTAAATTTGACAAAAATTTCACCCGATTTTATTCATTGGCATGTTTCCAATCAAATTTGCCTAACATTTCACTTGAGTTTTGTTCATTGGTGCGAGTCTAATCAAATTTTACTAAAATTTCGTCTGGATTTCGTTCATTGTCCCGCTTCAAATCAAATATGACTACAATTTCATCAGAGTTTTGTTAAATGGCGCGTTTTTAATCAAATTGGACAATAATTTCATCTGGATTGTGATCATTGGTGCTCCTCTAATCAAATTTGACTAAAATTTCATATGGGTTATGTTCATTGGCGCATTTCCAATCAAATTTGACTAAAATTTCAGCTGAATTTTGTTCATTGGCGTGTTTCCAATCGAATTTGACTAAAATTTCACTTGAGTTTGGTTCATAGGAGTGTTTCCAATCAAATTAGACTAAAATTTCACATGCGATTTTTTCATTGGCGCTTTTCCAATCAAATTTGACTAAAATTTCGTCTGGATTTTGTTCATTCTCGTGCTTCAAACCAAATATGACTAAATTTCATCTGAGTTTATTAAATGGCGCGTTTCCAATCAAATTTGACGAAATTTTCTCCTGAATTTTGTTCATTGGCATGTTTCCAATCAAATTTGACTAAAATTTCACTTGAGTATGGTTCAATTGACGCATTTTCCTTCAAATTTGTCCAAAATTTCATTTGGATTTTGTTCATTGGCGTGCTTCAAATCAAACCTTCATCTGAGTTTCGTTAAGTAGGGCGTTTCAATCAAGTTTGAGTAAAATTTCATCTGAATTTTGTTCATTGGTGCGCTTCCAATCAAATTTGACTATAATTTCACATTGGTTTAGTTCATTGGCTTGTTTCCAATCAAATTAGACTAAAATTTCACTTGAATTTGGTTCAATAACGCGTTTCCAATCTAATTTGACTAAAATTTCATCTTGATTTTGTTCATTGTCGCGCTTCAAATCAAATATGACTACAATTTCATCCGAGTTTTGTTAAATGGCGCGTTTTCAATCAAATTTGAGTAAAATTTCATCTGAATTTTGATCATTGGTGCTCTTCCAATCAAA
>NW_019242915.1:0-1621 GCF_002742605.1 Olea europaea var. sylvestris | reverse complement strand
CCACGTCCGGATCTAGCGGTGTTATATGGGACGGGGTGTGTCACTATAACTAGTACTGCTATAGCTACAGAAATGGTGATAAGTACAGTAGAAGGGTGTTTCATCCCTATTTCTAAGTTCAGTGCCTTATCAAAATCATTGGTAAGGTAGGCCTTGGTGTGTTTCCACATTAGGGTTTATTTCCTCACAAGCCAAAGTTGGTACTGCAATTAATGTTGTCGCAGCCAGTACTTGTCCTAGATTGAGGAGGGTCGATTTCCAACTTGGTGGTCCATTAGAGGAGAGGTAAGACCCTTCTATGTTGCCTTTGAAGAGGTGGCAACCCTTTATTTGCCATACTATGATGATCTCTCAATTCTTCATTAATGATTTCACGCCTTATCATTTTACAGTAAGGCATCATAACCTATAGGGTCTTTGTTTTGCATATCTCTTCAGAAGAGAGTGTTCATGTTCGACCCTCCCCTTAGGGCCGTTAGTGCCTCTTTATTGGTCACTTGCATGTAGTTGGTCATTTCATCAGTGAAACGGAATATGAAGCTCTTCAAAGATTCATTTTGCCTCTGCCTCATGTCTTGCAAGTATTGTATTGGTCTTTCACCCTCTTCACTTGTGGTAAAGCATTTAATGAAAGCTTTCTTAAAGTTTGGCTGGCTTCAGATGCTTTCCTCTGGAAGCCTGGTGTTCTACACTTTGGCCGCTCTAATTAAGGTTAAGTTGAAGGCTCTACACTTTATTGCAAGGGTTGTTCCTTGTAGGCTCATATGAGTTTTGAAGCTATTGAGGTACTTCGTAGGATCGCCTCTTCGATCATACTTGGGAATTTTGGAAAACGTGAAGTGTTTGAGGACGGGGATATTCCTAATTTCTTGGGAAAATGGCAAATTTTCATCATCATCATCAAGATCGCAGGACCTTGATGGTTCATCAGAATCCTCATCTTTTTTTGACTTGGTTTTCCCAAGGTGGTTGAGATGGTTCTACACGATTCTTGCTTGTTTTGCTCTCTTCTCACGCCTATTTCTAGATGTAGGGTTTAAAAGGCTCGTTATATGTCAGTTCCTTTTGCCTTTTGAACTAATGTGGTATTTGTTGCCTATTTCTAGGTACGGGAAAGGTTTAAACTGCCTATTTCTAGGTTGCCCAGGGCTCAGCCTATCTAAGAAGCTTATGGAACTTTGAGGTACGTTTTCTGAGTCATAGTTTGGTAGAAAGTTGAATGGGACCTCATTGGATGGCTCGGTGGCATAATTAGTAGAGTATCCACCCTAACTTTCCTTCTTGAGGGACTTTCTCCCTAGTGTATTGTTGGTAACTAGCCATTTGACTTTGGATCTCTTTTTTATCATGGTAGTAATTTCCATGTGAGGGGTTGTGGAATGCATTTCCCTAGGCTATGTACGGAGGGACTAGGTATCTTCCCTAACCCCAACGCCTTTAGCAATTCATGCATGGCCATATTATGTTCTATTATATTCCTCATGTTTGTGGTCATGGTGGCCACTTCCTTAGTGAGTCCAATAGTTATCCTAGACCCTCCTCTTGAACTACCTTGCCTATGCGGTTGGTGAAATTGATGGCGAGATGTTGGAAAAGTGCGTGAGGGTTCCTTTCTTCTATA
>NW_019242914.1:0-1621 GCF_002742605.1 Olea europaea var. sylvestris | reverse complement strand
TTAGGATTTTCTGGTCATACAACCAAATTAGTAGTTTCATAAGCTACCAACTACTTGGCATTAATGATTGAATTAGCAATGCATGATTGCTTGATATTTCTCCAAATAATGGCTCCACCATCAAGTATAAATGATACCGATGTAGACTTGTGACAGTCTTCATCATTCTGGAAGTCCGAATTCTTTTAACCTATCGAAACAAGATTTGACGAGAAGCATATAATTCCTTGTTCTCTCGGGAGGTACTAAAAGATGTGTTTTATTACCATTCAATGTTTCGATCCTAAGATTAAATAGATCTCGACTCACAACACCAATAGTATGACAAATGGCAGGTCTATTGCACAGCATAACATATATGAGACTATCTACTGCCAACACATAAGGTATCTGACTCCTACATTATATCTCTTTAGGAGTCTTATGGGACTGATCTTTAGAGATTGGATTCCATGTCTGAAGGGTAAATTACCCTTCTTGGAATCTTGCATGGCAAATCAAACAAGTATTTTGTCAATATATAGAGCTTGGGATAAAGTTATCTGCTTGTTCTTTTGATCTCTTAAGATCTGAATTCCTAGAACATAGCTAGCATCTCCTAAGTCTTTAATATGAAACTGGTGGGCCAATTACGCTTTCTTAAACGATAATGCTCCTACATCATCTCTAATGAATAGAATATCGTCCATATAAAGCACCAGAAAGATTACAATTTTGTCTTGTATTATTTTATAGACACAGGGTTCATCAAAGTTCTGATCAAAATCATATGTCTTAATCATTTTGTTGAATCTTTATTCCAAGATCTCGATGTCTGCTTCAATCCATAAATAGATTGCTTCATCCACATCATCCATAATCTATTTATATGAAGTCATATCATCAATTTGTACAATGGAGATTACCAGACTGGACCATCCACACAACAAGTACCTTGAAGGTGAAATGATAATCATCTGACTTTTTCTAAGGGACGAATGTTCTTGGATGGTGGCGTCATTTGGAACGTAATATTTTTATCAATGCTAGCACTACCATTAGGTGACACTATTACATCCTCATTACCTTCAACGTTCTGTTGATCTATTGGATCAAATGACGACTTATCTCTTTCACTCAAATCACGTTACCTAGGTTTATTTGATACCATGGGATGTTTATCTCAGGTTGGATTCTAGAAATTGATGGGTGGAATTGCTCCCACTAATTTCTTCCAACACGACCTTACTATTGGATTGATGATCATTAACATACTTATCTTCCAGGAAGGTTGCATTTGTGCTAACAAAAACCTTCTTCTCTATAGGACTAAAAAAATTATCCATTAGTATCATTAGGATATCCCACAAACGGGAACATCTCTAACTTAAAATACAACTTTTCTGCTTTCTCTTTCAGCACATGAGCTGGACCCCCAAATCTTGGTTGTGATGCAAGCAAGACTTGAATCTATTCCAACATGTTAGGAGAGTATTGAGGATAGACTTAAAAGGAATTCAGTTAAGATTAAGTTAAGAACATATCCAACTGTTTTCAGTGTATATCTTAAAATGAAATAGGTAGAGTTATGGAACTCTCAATTGACCCAACCATATCTAAAAATGTCGTGTTTCTTTTTTTT
>NW_019242913.1:265268-266672 GCF_002742605.1 Olea europaea var. sylvestris | reverse complement strand
TTTTAGTGAAAAATGTGTAATTGAGATGCGAAATTTGTATCTAGTGGGTTGGATACAAATATGGAAGTGGTAAGTAACTCCTACTTATTATGATTAATTACTAAGGTTTTTAGGATTAATGGATAATTTCTTCCATCTTCAATTCTTTCCCTCCTAATTTTTTTTATCACATTTAAGCAAAAAGAATTTTTGAATTTATTGTCCTTTGTATTTAAATAGTTATATTATCTATTATATTAATTAAACGTGCAATTTATATTTTTTGAATGATAAATTGAACGTTTCTCATATATACAGAGTAAAGAAGACAAAAAGCATCAAAATACCTATAGAAGTACAGATAAACAAAATTATAAAATTGAATTTAATAGCATTAATAGACACGGGTTGTACATTTAATATAATTAGAAAAGATTTAGTGCCAGACGATTGTAGACAAAAATTAGAATATGAAATAAGAGAAAGTCAAATGGACGGTAGTAAAATGGGATTCGAAGAAAGACTTTTTGATGATTGTAAGATTAAATTCCAAGAAAGACGGTATAGTTTAACGACTACATTAGTTAGCACATTGATAAAAGATGAATTTGTTATAGGCATAAAATTCTTGCTAAGTAGAAATGGAAGTTTAAAAATTACTACTGATATCATAATTTTTGGAAAAGACACTTCTATTATTAATACTATAGAATCATCAGAGTTGTAAGTTAAGCGTGGTGGACCCTTACAACTAGACAACCAGAACCCGACCCAGAAACTGAAGAAAATCTAGAAAATTTAGAATTTTTCGATAATTTATCTATAGAAACTTTAAAAAAGACTTTATACCAAGAAATAAAGAATTAATAATTTTTAACAAGACATCTTCCAAGATAGATAGTATAGACAAAATTTTAGAATTAACTGAAAAAATTCAAATAATAGGATAAGACCCTATAAAACATTGGGATAAAAATAAAATAGGAGAAACATAATATAGTCCTAACTTAGAAAAGTTGGAAAGCATAGTAAAAGCATTAGAAAAAGAAAAATCTACAGATAATAGACAAGATTTAGATAATATAATAACTAAACTAGAAAATTAGATTTAGGTAAAACTAAAGAACCTAATAGATTTAAGAAAACTAAGTGGATCTATATATAATGGATAAAGGAAAACAAATCGTAGCCATCAGTAGTAAATTAGTAGGTATTCCTTTATTAAGAACATTAAGTAGAAAAATAGAATCTGAAACAAGACTAGAATCTCTAATAGATATAGAAGAACAAATAGAAATGTTTAGACAGAATAAGCTGAAATTAGTAAAAGCTTTAGACATACATAAAAAAGGAAATCTATTTAGCAAATCTTTAATATATCAGCATTATGGAGAAAGATATGTTTCTTGTACACATGAAGATCAA
>NW_019242913.1:260975-263473 GCF_002742605.1 Olea europaea var. sylvestris | reverse complement strand
TTCTAATTTTTTTTTTCAATTCCTTGTGTTCTTGTGTCCAGAAGGTTTTCTTGATTCTTTGATCCAAAAGTTTCATCAAAAATTTTCAAATTCCGTTTCTGGGCTCAATTTTTGCCCAAATTAGTTTTCGTTTTCTTTGTTGGTTTTGTTATTGATTTTTGGATCTAAAAAAAAATTACTGTTCATCCGTACGGTACTATTCATCCGTACAGTTAAAAAAACTTGTTGAATATTATTGATCCGTCAAATACCAACTTTTATTATTTATTATCGTTTCTAAATTACTTGGACACATTGAATCACTCCATTCCTTCATTCAAATCAAGTTTTAAAAGTTTTCTTTGAGTCTTTTGATTACAATTATTGAGTCACATTCGGTTTGGGGAATTCTACACGAATTGATTGATTGATTGAGCTCATTGATTGTTCCTAGAAGCAATTGTTGAAAGAACTGAGTGGTAAAAGGTAGAGAGGTGAGCTTAATAGAGGGTAAAAGCCTTGTGTGTGTTCCGAGTGACTTTTGGTGAGGCAGTAAAATAAAATTTTAGTGTTAGGATGTCAGAAAGGGCAGAATCAAACTCAAGCCGACAAGGCAATATTAGCAATGCAACGAAGGATTTAGTGCAAAGGTTTGAGGGGGTGTTTGGAGATGTGAGAGATAGGTTGGAGAAGCAGGAGGCTTGGATGAATAGATTAGATACATCGGTGGCTAATCTTAGTCGGGGGCATCGAGTGGATGTATCCAATGTCAGAGGATCGGATAGATGGGAGCCTAGGAGGGAAAGGCGAGAGGAGTGTGGATATGGGAGTGACATGGGCGAAGATGAATTTCACGGTGTTGAGATGGGAAGGATGAGGAATAGAGGGGATAGGTTTGACAGACAGGGTCAGAATGATCGTGGGGAGGAGTTGGATGGAAACTTGGGAAATATAAAAATGACAGTTCCTTCATTCAAAGGAAGGAGTGATCCCGAGGTATACCTGGATTGGGAAAGGAAGGTTGAAATGATCTTCCAGTGTTATAACTACTTCGAGGAGAAAAAGGTGAAGTTAGCAGTTTTGGAGTTTAGTGACTATGCAATTTCATGGTGGGATCAAGTGATTACTTCACAACGTAGGAGTGGGGGAAGACCAATCAGCACTTGGAAGGAATTGAAGTCATTGATGAGAAAGGTTTGTTCCTAGCCACTATTAACAAGAGACTCATCAAAAACTGCAAGGTCTATATCAAGGGTCGAAAAATGTAGAGGACGATCATAAGGAGATGGAAATACTCATGATTAGGGCCAATGTGGTGGAGGATCAGGAGGCTACCATGGCACGATTCATGAATGGGTTAAATAGGGAAATTGCCAATGTAGTGGAGTTGCAACATTATGTGGAGTTGGAAGACATGTTGCATGTGGTTATGAAGGTAGAGAGACAACTGAAGAGAAAAGGGGCAGCTAGGCAAAAATTAGGAACTTCGAGTGTTAATCCATCTTGGAAGCCAGGGTAGAACAACAACAACAACAAAGGTGATAAAGCTATACCTAAGGGTAGGAATGAGTGGCAGAAAGGGAAAGAAGAAAGTGCTAGCAAAACAGCACCCAAAAGAGATTCACAACCATTAAGGAATCGAGACATCAAGTGTTTTAGATGCTTGGGGTCAGGGCTCATTGCTTCTCAATGCCCAAATAAATGGGTAATGGTTTTGTTGGATAATGAAGAAGTGGTGAGTGAAAGTGAATGAGAGTTTGAGGACATGCTTGCATTGGAGGACGTTGAAGAAGAAGAAAAATTGGAGTTTGCTGTTGGGGAATCGTTGGTGTCAAGGAGAGCTCTTAACAATCAAGTCAAAGTGGATGATTCAAATCAGTGGCGAGAAAATATGTTCCACACACGTTGTTACGTCAACGATAAGGTATGTGGTATGATTATTGATAGTGGAAGTTGCACGAATGTAGCTAGCACAACTTTAGTCGATAAATTAGGACTAGCATTGTTAAGACACCCTAGGCCTTATAAGTTGCAATGGTTGAATGAAAGTGGGAAAGTTAGGGTGAATAAAAGAGTTTTAATTAATTTATCAATTGGGAGTTATAGTGACAAAGTAGTATGTGATGTGGTGCCTATGCATGTGGGTCATATCTTGTTAGGAAGACCATGGCAATATGATAGAAGGGTCACACATGATGGTTATAGGAATCGTTATAGCTTTGTCAAGGATGGAAAGACTATTACTCTTGCTCCATTAACACCGACACAAGTGTATGGAGATCAAATCAAGCTAAAAAGTGAGGAAGACGAGAGAATAAGAGAGTCAGGAAAAATGAGAGGCAATAGTGAAACCATCACTAAGAGAGAAAATAGTGAGGTGGCTGAGAGTGGAGAAAAGAAAGAGAAGCCACATGAGTGGAGAGAAAAAGAGTCAGTTGAGAGGAGAGAATAAGAGTCAGCTGAGCGGAGAGAAAAGCTAAAGGTCAACTTCTATGCAAAAGAAAGTGAGTTAAAAAAGG
>NW_019242913.1:240152-259239 GCF_002742605.1 Olea europaea var. sylvestris | reverse complement strand
ATAAAACTGACGATACTACTAATATTGCAGACTTATTCTTTAGGGAAATAGTACGTTACATGGAGTACCTAAAAGTATAGTGTGAGATAGGGACGTGAAGTTTTTGAGTCATTTTTGGCATGTTCTGTGGAGTAAGTTAGGAACTAAGTTATTATTTTCTACAACTTGTCACTCACAAACAGATGGACAAACCAAGGTAGTTAATCGAACTATGACTCAACTACTTAGGACAGTGATCAATAAAAATCTAAAATCATGGGAAGAGTGTTTACCGTTTATAGAGTTTTTATATAATCGAGCTACACATTCTACTACTTTGTTTTCTCCTTTTAAAATTGTTTATGGTTTTAATCCACTAACACCTATGGATTTAATGACGTTGTCTATGCATGAGCGAGGTAGCTTGGATGGGAAACGAAAAGCCAAGATGGTGAAAACACTCCATGAAAAGGTCAGGATGCATATCGAAGAGAAAGGAAAGCTGATTGCATCAAAAGCAAATAAAGGAAGAAGACACATTACATTTGAGCTTGGAGATTGGGTCTGGGTGCATTTCAGAAAAGAGCGTTTTCTAGAATAGAGGAAGTCAAAATTGCAACCACGAGGCGATGGACCGTTTCAAATCATCGAGATGATCAATGACAATGCATACAAAGTGGATTTACCTGGTGAGTATAATGTTTCAGCTACTATTAATGTATCTGATCTCTCTCTGTTTGATGTAGGTTCAAATTCGAGGACGAATCCTTTTGAAGAGTGAGAGGATGATATGATCCAGGAGTCTAGCCCGACGAAGGCAAGTACGAGACGAGACTCGTTGATAGTCGATGGTGGATCAATGATGCGATCAAGGGAAAAGCAACTGAAACAAGCGATGGGATTGCTCGTTTAAGAAACCATGGATGGAACCATGTTCGGGACTCAAAATGGAGCAACTTTCATGTTCGAGTCGAAGGCCGAATCGACTTGGATCAATTTATTATCAAGCGACGATAACGGAGGCAGAAAACAACACCATGCGGCCGCACAGGCAAAATTCCACGTGGCCGCACACATGGTTCCCGAAAACCAAAAGTGCAATTTCAGTTGAACCATGCGGCAGCACAGGCTAAAAAATTGGCGATTTTCTATTTTTGGCCGAATTTTCTAATTTCGATAGAATTCTTATGGAATCAAATTATTACCATAATTTGATGGTTTTGGACATTTTTTATTCTTTAGTATAAATAGGAGATTACTTTTAATTGTAAAAAACTTTTGAACTTTTGACTTTTGAATTAATATTATAGAGAGAGAAAATTCTTCTTTCAATTTATTGTTCTTCTTGAACAATCTTGGAACTTATCAAGAATCAACTTCTTGTGGCGTTTTAATCAATCGAATTGTGGGTTCTTTCAATTGTAATCAAGGGGTTTTAGGTTTTTGGCTAATCTAGGGTTTCTTGGTTCAATTCTTGGGGTTCAAGATCCAAAACCGGGTTAGTATTGGCGTTCTTGAGTTCCGCATCAATCTCGTTGTGGGTTTCGTAGTTTCCATTGCTACGGGGTTCGCATCACCATCTTTGTAAATTCAAAGATATCCTTGTAAATTCAAAGACTTCGTAATTATAGTAAGTTCTTTTCATATCTTCTCTTGTTTATAATTTTCATTTACTTTAGTTATTTTTGGGACAAGGCCTAAAAGGGGAAACACCAAGTTAGCAATTAATTTATTCACAAATAATATTTTATTTCGATTTCAAAAAATATATTTTTAACACTCTTAGCCTCTTTATTATGGATTCCATGATCAAAAGATAAAATAATCCTCTGAGTTAAGTTGGCTGATTTGTGTCCCAATTGTGGGAGTTTATTAAAGCCATTTAAAACATGATGAAAATCTTTTTGGCTACAGTCTTAAGCCTTCTTTAAAAGGTTAAGAAAAAAGCTAAGAGAGAGATAAAAAAAAATGTATGAAGAAATTAATTTGTTGAACGGTAAAGTACTCAAAAGCCATTAAGAACATATCGTTTTAAAATTCTAATATTTTATGCATTTAGATTACACTGCCTTACTTGCTTGTTTATTAAAAAGTTTTAACGAATATATTAATACTTGTTTAGAAAACAGAGAAATAGGAAGATTAGTCGTTGTAGAAAGTCATATTTTATCCCCTCTGGATAAAAATGGAGGTGACTCCTATTTATAAATCAAGAAAAAAATCACTAAGTTATTTATCTCTCAGTATCGGAATTTCTTGATGAAAGATCCTAAAGATTGTAAAGAAAGACAATAACGAGCAAATATTATAAGAGAAAATAATAAAAGAAATTCTGCAGAACTAGTTAGACATTTTTAGCAATTGAACTTCAGTCGCAAAGATAATATAAATTGGTGTAGAATTTTTTCAAACTTTTCAAACGTATTAAAAATCTTTTAAAAAGACGTTGTCTTCGAAATTAATTGCTAGTAGACTTTTTCTTGAAATTGGTATATTTGATATTCAAAATGTGTTTAAATTATTGAAAGATTTTTAATATTTGAAAGACATTTTCTTGAATCTTTAATATTTGGTAGACTTTTTCTTTAAAAGAATTTATTATGAAGACTTTGCACAAAGATTAGTTGTCTTTTTCCTAGAATTTTTTTTTCTTAATTGTCATTTAAACTGAAATTTTATATATATATAAATGAAGCTCACTTATATGAATAATATATAATATAATATATATACAAGTACATATGAAATAATATTATAATATATTAAAGGTGGCGTAAACAATAGATTAATTAAAATTTAACTTTGTATAGTCTCCTTTTAAGTATATATATATATTAATTAAATTAAGTTTAATAGCATAAAATCAAAACTCGTCTATATATATAATTATATTAAAACTATAATAAATATTATTTTATACTGTAATTAATGTATCATTATCTTAATGCAACCTTTAATTTGTTATATTATATAATTATAATAAAATTACATCTATATATGTTAGCTTCGATTTTGAGTCATAAACTAATTTAAATAACGTAATTTAAATAATTAAACTTAATTTGGTTAATGTAAAATTCTCAGCCCTCCAATATAAAACAATGAGCATTATACTTAAATGATTATTAATTATATTATAAGGATAGAATTGACATATAACTAAATATATAATGGTAAAATTGATATTCAAAAATTTCTCCCCAATCTACAATTTTAATAGACTGTAGATAAAATAATTGTTTTATACTTTGTACATTATTTTTGTATTGTCTTGCTTTATGCAAATATTTTTGTAACATGAAATGTTATCGTGTGTTGCATGTATAATGCTGTATATTATCTTTTCGTGCACTTTACTTTTATTGTGCTACTTTTTGTAAACATTTTTTTTTGGGATAACGCACCTAATACATAAATTTAGCACTTAAGATATCTTGAATCAAAATACGTTTACACATGCATGTATTTTTAAAATTGTGTATGAAAGGAAAAAGTAAGTCTTCTGCAATATTTGCTTTGCTCTTCTATTTTTAGAGGAAAAAGATGATGACTACAATTGCAAGCCTGTTGAAAATATTAAAAAAGAGATTCAAGGGATATCTTGGCAAAGCAAAATCAAGAGGATTGAATTTGTAATACCCAAAAATTCGTACAACATATATTATAAGGCATAAATGGATGTTTTGAAATTTTAGGGTAACTTAACAACTTTACCATTTTCTAGGATCTTGTGTTAATATTCCTAATAATTTGATATATATGAGTTTCACATAAAATAAAATTTTAATATTATTTTCAATATTTATTAAATTACTATTGAATTATCTGATATAAAAGTATTTAGATAAAACTTGAAATTTGCATATATCCATAATGAAATCTTGTCATCATGTAGTTATAAATTTTTAAATTCAAATTTCATGATAAGTTTGTTTGTTGAAATACTAATCTAAATTAAAATTAAGAGCCCTATTAGAATTCTAATTAGGTAGCTATCCTTATCAAACCACACCTATAAATACTTTCTTGTTGTGCACTTCAATTCATACAAATTTAGAGAGAGAGAAAAAGAGAGGCAGAAAGAGAAAACAAAAACTTGAGAAAGAGAGAGAGAAAGAAAAAGAGAGAGGAAGAAAAGAGTAGAGAGTGAGAGAAGAAAGAAAAAAGGGCAGAGAGGGAGAGAAGAAAAGAAAGGAAGGAAAAGAAAAGAAAATCTTTTTCGACGCGTTCGAGAGCTGTTTGTAAGAATATTTAATCCTATATAGCTTGAGTACACAAGGAATTTAATGAATATGTATGTATTTCTCTAAATACAAAATGATTTTGTGTTTTCACTATTTAATGTTTTAAGTTAAGTATTTTATGTGCTATTATGCGATCAAAGTAAAAAATGATGTTGTAGGAAATACCATAGAATATTATCATGTTGATTTGCACAGAAACCAGTCGCACGGCTAAATACTTTAAGTGGAGATTGAGAATGTCTATGACCTAAGTGAGAATGAGATGGTCAGGTTTCTATCCCACTAGAAAGTTCTGTTATGTGTGTATTTACTTGGTTTTTTTATTAAAATGTGAAAATACTGTCATGAAATCTATACTGAGTATATTCATATGCTCATTTCATATTCTAAATTATTTTTGCAAATACTCGATGGATCGAAGTTAGAGGTTGAAACTGCTGACAGAGTCCATGTTGCTGGATCAAGAATTTAAGATTTTCTTTTACTATTTAGCATTTAGTTAGAAAATATTTTTTATTCAAATTAGAATTTTATTTTTTTTGACTCAATGTTGAATTTTTAAAAAATAAATGCTGGATTCATAGTACAATAGAGGATTAGATTAATTTATGTTTTATAAGATAGTAAAATAACATATTTTTATTCTGCAAAGTTTCTTCAAATTTTTCGTACTATAATGTGTCAATCAACTTTTATAATGGTTAAAGTGATTATTTGAGTAACCTCTGAAGCATAGGTTTCAAGGAGTTACAACACTTGCTAGCATCGTTTATCACATATGGATAGTGAAAAATAAGAAGATTTTTGAAGATCATAGACCACATTCTGATAGCATAGTGAGACGGATCAAAACACATGCATACAAAATTATGTTTTCTTTATATCTTTATATTTTTGATTCATTTTGAATCTTTAGCATTGAGTCTTTAAATTTTATTGTTTGTACATCTTTTGATTTTGTAAGTTCAGATATGCTTGGAGTACTTGTGTATCAATTTTGATAAATATAATTTCATATTTAACGATAAAAAAAATCTAACTTTCCATCTCATTCAAGGATATGCCTCATTTAGAATATAAGTACTTGTCACAGGTTTGATACAAGAATTACATTTAAGTAAAAACTAGAGTATCAATCTGATCATTAAATTCTCATTTGACTGTGTATACGTTTAGCCCTAAAGACGACACGATAGATGATATTTTTAGACATGATACCTTTTTTATCTTTAAATGTAAAACTTCATAGATCAAAACTTATTTACAAGTACACTGAACATACTCAAGAACCAAGTGAAGTACAACTACTTCAGGCATACTCGGGCGAACGAAAAAGGAAAACAATGTACAAACGATTGGCACTAAGGTCCCAAAGCTAAAGACTCAAAATGAATCAAAACATGTGAGTACAAAGCAAACATAACCTTGTACGCATGTGTTTTAATTCATCTAACAATGCTATCCACATGCAGACTTAGCTTTTAAAAAATCTTCGATTTCGTGCCATCCAAATATAGTAAGCGGTGCTCGCAAGTGCAATTCTTTTGGATTTACTTTGCCAAGATGTCCCTCGAGCCTCTTTCTTGATCCACTTCAAAGCACTTGGAATAGTAGTCATCGATCTTCTAATCCCTATCCAAGCTTTGAACTTCATTCATATGCTAGAGGTGAAAGAGCATTGGAAAAATAAATGTTGTCCCATTTCCAAATGTGTTTCACAAAAAAACACACTTCTTATCAATGTAGAGATACGACAATCGATCCTTAATGAGTAGCTTCGATTGGGCACCTACCCATAAGATAAAAGCATGTTTTGGAGTAATGAAAGATCTCCAAACCTCCCTCATCCATATCTTCTTGTCTCCTTTTGATCGAAAATGCTCATAGGCATCCCAAACGCAAAATTGGCCAGCTTTATTCCAGCTGGACAGCACATTTCCAGCAGTTTGGGCAGTCCCAAAAATTCCAGTAATGCTATCTCTGATTTCCAACAATCTTTTGAGCAACGAGGAGTCATTTTCCTTGTCGTGTACTCCAAAAAATCCCTCCGTTGAAGGTATACTTGGGTAACCCATTTAACCCATAAAGTGTCATTCTTAGCATGAATATTCCAAAGGACTTTGGCTAGAAGAGCTGAATTCCAACTTTTGATATATCTAAAACCAAGCTTACCTTCCTACTTCAGTAAGTAAATAGTATTCCAAGTAACCAATGATTTTTTAGTACCTCAAAGAAAATCATGACAAAACTTAATAATCCTTGAGGTTACCGTAGATGGGATGGGGAATAAAGAGAGCCAAAAACACTCTACACCTTGTAGTATAGCTCTAACAAGTTCCATCCTACCCGCATAAGAGAGTGAAGATTTAGTCCATGCACAAATGTAAGCCAACAATTTATCAAAAAGCACATCATATAAGCAAATTTTTAATTTCCCAGCGGCAAGTGGAATTCCCAAATATCGAAACAGCAGAGAACCTTTAGGAATGTTGGTCAATGCCTCAATATCCTCTAAATCTTGGCCAAGATTACCTACCGTAAAATGCTAGATTTGGTAGCATTCATTCAAAGTCCTGACACATCTTCGAACTTAGAAAGACAATTCATCTAAATTCTAACCGACATAGAATCACCCCTAGCAAAGAGCATCAAGTCATTGGCAAAAGCAAGATATGTAATCTTTAGCGGGCCACATTTAGGATGATAATTGAAATCACTATTCTCGACATCGCCTTTCAACATTCTCGAAAAATATTCAAGACAAAGCACAAACAAAAATGGAGATATTGGGTTACCTTGTCTAGGCCCTTTTCTACCCTTGAAGAAGCCATGTATACTACCATTGAGTGCAATAGAGTAAGTAGGAGAAGAAATTCATTCCATAATCCAACCAATAAACTTAGTTGGAAAATCCAAACCTTCAAGTACGCTTTTGAGAAAATCTCAATTCACAGAATCATATTCTTTCCTTAGATCGATTTTGAGAAGGCATCTCGGGAAAACTCTTTTCCGATTGTATTGTCTCAAAAGCTCTTGTGCAAGATGAATGTTTTCAATCATACTTTTTCCCTCCACAAAAGCCTGTAGGTCCCAATCTAGAAGTAAGAATCTTTGTAATGACTTTTAGAATACATTAATTGGCCTATAATTCCAACGGAGCATGAGTGATTTGTCGTAGGAACCAAAGAAATCGCCGTATGATTTGTTTGTTTAAGAAGGGAAGAAGAGTTGAAAAACTCTTTAATAGCCTTCTTAAACTCACATCCAACAATGCTCCAAGCTTTTTTAAAGAAACAAGATGTATATCCATTCGGGCCCAACAATTTATCATCCCAATACTAAACAAAGCTTCTTTAATCTCTTGATCCGAAATTTCACACATAAGTGACAAGGCATGCTTTTCCTTTAGCAAGGGTCCATTTTTTACAACCTCAGCCTCAATACGTCGAACATGGCAGTTTTTTTCCCAGGAACTCCATCTAGAAACACATGAATTTATCTACCACTTCCTTATGAGAAGTATCGGGCCCATCCATTTTCATCACGGTAGCAATATAGTTCCTCTGGTTATTTCTCTTAACCACCGAATGGAAAAACTTAGCGCACTTATCACTATTTTTTAGATAAGTACACTTAGCTTTTGGAAGTAAAAACTTCTCTCTGCTTCACCAAGAATCATGGCCTCTTTCCTCAATCTAGCCACTTCACATTGAAGATGAGCATTTATAGGGTTAACATGCAATTCCACTTGCACCTCTTTTAAAATTCTATATACGGTGCAGCCCGAGAAGAGATATGTAAGAAGTGCTTATCATTGAGCCTCCTAGTACCCCTTTAAGATTTTTTAAGTTTTTGTAAAGAGTAAATTGCTTTGTTCCCACTATCTCTTTGTTCCAACAATCTTGAACAAGGTCTAGAAAATCATCGTGATCCGCCCACATGTTGAAAAACTTAAAAGATTTTCCTTTGCTATCATCTTGTTACAAAAGTGACACAATACATGGAAAGTGGTCCAAGAGACATCCCAAAGGCAAAAATTCAGCAATACTATGAATTCCCAATTGCACCCACACCTCATTGATCATGGCTCTGTCAATTTTGCTCCAAGTTTTAGTTTTGGTCCACATGTAGAAAGATCCAATAGACCTCATATCCATAAGCCCAACATTAAGACAACAAACCTCGAAGTCTCTAATTCCATAAGGTGTAACATCCGCTCCATTACACTTTTCATTAGAAGAAAAACCTATCCCTGCCTTATTAAACTTATTGTTTATGTTGTCATGCACCGAAATTAGAGTAATTCTTTCACTTCTCTTCCCTTGATTCGTTCCCTTTTTCTTGTGAATAACTTGAGTGAAAAGAGCTTCATCTAGGACCTTATTTTGCCCTTGAAGATCATCATTGAGCCCTTTTTGCTGCTATTGGGCAGAATTAGTACAATGTTGGGCATGTTGTCTGGCCATTCAGTCTGAACCGTCCGTCCCCAACATCCTGTCTACCAATGTCTGCTTGAGCTAACCTGTTAAGTGCAAGTTGTCCAACTATTTTAGCATTAACCAACCTATTCCCAGCAACCTGATTTGGTTTGGCAACTAAATTCATCACCTGACTTTGATTGGCAGTCTGATTTTCATAAGAAAGCACGTAGTTGTAGTCTGGCCAAACATCTTATAATTACTGTAATATTTAGGCTAATATTCATATACTCCACGTGGAGTTCTCAATTTCCCGATAGGCAAATACATTTGAACGGTACGCACCACCTCCTTAGAAGCATCAACTTCTACAAGAACTCAAGCATACGACAATCTCTCCTTGGTATTAGTGAGCTTACCTGTGCATATATGTTTACCAAACTTTGAAGCAACCTTTGACAAGACTTTAGAATTCCAACAATCTAGCGGTAGCACTAGTAATTTAATCTACACCGGCATAGTGCTAATTCCATCATCATCAAATTCAAAGCAACGGGGCATAACTTTTAATGTCAATGGCCTACCAAACACAAGATAAGGGCCCCCCAAGCAACACACTAGATCTAGAAGCTTCATTCTCAAACTAAAAAATTAATGATAAGTATATTTTATACACTTATTCGGTACCTTAAATAGCAATATTTAATGGTTCTTTTGAGAAATTATATTCTAAACTTATATACTTTATGTTTAATAGGTGAAATTTTATGAAGGAAAAGGATTTGAAGGAAAGAAGCAAAAGTGGGCAAAATTGGAGAAAATGGCTAAATCGTATGAAATCCAAAGTTCGGGGACTAAAGTGCAAATATTCAAAAGTTATGTCAAACCTCAAGATGAAGATCTGAGAGCATTAGGAGTCAATTGGACGAAGAAAGATGTCAAAGGGATCAAATTTAGGCAAAACATGATCATAAATAAATTTCCAACCGAAAAGCTATGCTTAGGAATTTCAGTCTCACATTGAGACCCATTTTTGACATAGAAAATGATTGAATTGGAGAATAATGTCTGAAACAAATTTGTAGCTCTTTGAGTTAGCTTTCTATTGCAACTTGAATCACCTCAATCTGATATCAAGAGAAAAAATTGTGACAAAAATACTGAACTAGATGCTATCTGCCCGAAGCGCCATCATCAGGGCATCGCAGCGCCGCTTCAGGGCACCGTTTTGAAGTCCATAAAAATCTTACTTTCTACACACAATAAGGCACCTATAAATACAAATTTCTTACACTTTTGAAAGGTATTTCACACATTAGAAGGGGTTCCACATATTAAGAGGAAAGAAACACATCTTGGGAGAAAAAGGAAGAGATCCAAAGGGAAAAAACAACGAAAAATTTATCGTATGAAGCATCAATTGGAAGAGGAATGAATTCTTGGTGCAAGATCTACTTTTCTTCTGCATATTTAATTCTAAACCCGATGATGTACTCTAAGACAATTTGTTATTTCTCTTCTTTCATTATGCGCAGCGAAATCCTTTGTTAGGGCAAATAATGTAACTTATTTAGGACCCTTTATTTCTTTTATTTGAGATTCTTGTTAGTTATGATTATATGTATGGGTTTTAATCATGGTCTTAATGCTTTAAATTTTCTGACTAATTATTCAATGATTTCGTGAACAATAATTGTGCAGAGATGCGGATTCTTATTTAGACCACATATTAAAATCTGGTAAATTAATATAACGTGTAGAGATGCATATATTAATTGCTGTGGTCCTATATGAATTCTTAGAACTATTATTTCGTTTAAATAATGTTGATTCGCATAGAGATATGTAATTAAATTATTTAAATAGGCTCAATGAGAATTCGAAAGAGGTAAATTGAATACTGTAGAAGAATTTAACCGAACACTACATTAAATTTTATGAATCTCAATATTAGAAGTAAAGGTGACCAATAGGTGAAGTTGTTCCGCCCTAATACCCATGTATTATTTGAATTCTCACTCATTTTATGTTGCATTCACGAACTTTTAAGTAGTTAAAATAAAAACAACTTTTAATCATTGTTCTCGTTTATTTTTGTCAAATAGAAGTTAGAATAATAAATTGAGTATTAAAATATAATCATCATGGGAACGATAATCCGGACTCAAAATGTCGACTTTACTATTTGTTACGATCCGTTCACTTGTGGGATAAAATCGACAACAAGTTTTTAGCGCCATTGTGGGGGACTATTTTCTTTAATATTGGTTTATTTGTTTCTTACTTATGTTTGATTTTTTTTTTTTGGGTTTTTTTTTTTTTTTTTTTTTTTCTTTTAAAAATAAAAAATAATTAAGAAATACTCATGGTAACCATTCGAGCCGACGAAATTAGTAATATTATCCGTGAACGTATTGAACAATATAATAGAGAAGTAAAGATTGTAAATACTGGTACCGTACTTCAAGTCAACCCGAGGAACTAACGACTAAAGATGTAGAACATGTGGAAATCGAGAATTAGCCACGAAGGAGCTAGATGAATTATTTGCATTCAATGAAGATGGGATCAGTGTGCAAACATCGAACTTCATTGAATTTGTGATTAAAGATGATGAAAAGATTGCAGTATATTTGATTGAATTCAAAATAGACAATTTAGGCAGGTACATACTGTATTCAAAAGGAAAACGTATGAGTTCGGAAGATGTACGAGACATGGAACAAAGCCAAACTAAGCAAGCTAAGCAGGAGCTCCAAAGCCATATTCAAAGTGCCATGAAGACTTGTGCAAAAGTCTAGCTAATGACTTAAAAGAAGCATTTCTTAAGAGGCAATCCAAGCTTTTTTTTTCTTTTATTTATTTTATTTTCAAGTTATAGGATAGTTTAGTTTATTTATTTGTCTATTTAGGAGACATCACCCATATCCCGTTTACCCTTAGGTCATTGAGTAACTAAGTTGGTTATTAGATGTTTGAACTAAATTGATTTTTCAGGGAAGCCTCCTCATTTTCCTTTAAATTTCACATTGAGGACAGTGTTTAGTTTAAGGTTGGGGGAGTGTCCTATTATTAATTGCCTTATTTCCTACTTAAAATTTTTATGTGAGTTGGATAGTTTGGCTTACAATTATGTTTTACTTTGAAAGTTGGTGTTGATTTATGGACTGTGAATAGGATGCATGCTAGATTAATTGAAGCTCAACCTTGCAAAACTTGATATAATATGTGCACTAGATTTAAGTCTGACACTATGATTAAACGAGTTGATTCATTTGTTAGATAAGTTGATTTAATTGGACATTGATGCTTTACCTAAACCATAATAAATTATCAATCCTTAGACCAAATTTAGCACAGTTTGAGGGTGATTTTACAGTTGTAGGAAGATGCGGATGTAAATGTGGGTTCTATGTGTGAAAATTCATGTGTAGATTGTCTTAGACTAACATGATAAAACAAGGCGAAAGTCATAAGTTGGAGGTTAGCTTGTTTGAATAAGTGTAAAATGGGTATTGCACTAATCAAGGCATATACATTTGAAATCCAAAACTTCTTTTTGAAGTCTTCATGACTCGAGCAATTAAGCCTGCAAGGGTATTTTAAAACTTGGTGCCCTAAAGTTATCTGACTTGGGAGTCGTCGGCCTAAAACTCGCTACATGAATCATTTAGAAGGCAATAAAAGATTAAGTTGTACTTGAAACAAAAATTGGTTTTCTTCGAAATATTTTTGACTCAGGTCAGTAATCCTGTAAGGGTGTTTAAAACCTGGTACGCTAAAATCATCTAGTTTGGGAATCATCGGCCTAAAGCCTGCTACAGGGGTCATCTAGAAAGATTAATGGAGAGAATGCAATAAAAAAAACAAAAAAAAAGTGAAAAAAAGAAAAAGCAAGTGCATGAAAAAGCAAAAGCACTAAATACCTTGGTTAAGCCCTAACACTTATTTGAGAGAATTTGACTTTTCATGCAAGATAATTAGCTAGTTGAGTCTCAGAGGTCGAAGCAACCAAATAATTGGAGAATCCTTGTTCACTGAAATGTTGACTTGCAACCAGTAATGTCCACCTAAACTCAAGATGGTGAGGATGATAATGAAATATTCAACCTTAGATTACACACTGAGAAATAATGAAAAAGAACAAGTTTGAGGATGTCTGAATCTTACAAGTGATAAAAGAACATATATGATCATTAAGTGCCGGGAATTGGAACAACTTGTGAATTCATTAATCTCAACTTAATTCTTCACGCACACACGTCAATTTTGCATTGAAAGAGTGAATATTAGTTTGGTGTTGTAACTTTGAAGCATGTTTGTGGAATTAACACTTAAAGTCTTGAATCTTGAGGTGAGAAGCTAGATTGTCTAACCAAATATTTTTGCATTATTGTGTGTTTACTGCTATTTAGTTTATAGTTTTGTTTGAGGACAAACAAATATTTAAGTTTGGGGGTATTTGATAAGTGTATTTTATACACTTATTCAGTACCTTAAATAGCGATATTTGATGGTTATTTTGACAAATTATATTCTAAATTTTTATATTTTATATTTAATAGGTGAAATTTTATGAAGGAAAAAAATTTGAAGGAAAGAAGCAAAAGTGGGCAAAATTGGAGAAAATGGATAAATTGTATGAAATCCAAAGTTTGGGGACTAAAGTGCAAATATTCAAAAGGTGTGTCGAACCTCAAGATGAAGATCCAAGAGCGTTAGGAGTCAATTGGATGAAGAAAGATGTCAAATGGATCAAATTTAGGCAAAATATGATCATAAATCAATTTCCAACCGAAAAGTTATGCTCCGAAATTTTAATCTCACATTAAGACCCATTTTTGACATAGCAAATCATTGAATTGAAGAATAATGTCCGAATTAAAGTTTTAGGTATTTAAGTTAGCTTTTCAATGCAACTTGAATCGTCTTAAGCAGATATTGAGAGAGAAAGTTAAGACAAAAATACTGAACAAGATGTTGTCTGCTTGAAGGTGGCGCCGCGGCGCCTTGATAAACATAGCCGTTGCACTGCAGCGCCGCTTCAAGGTGCCGTGGCACCATCTGGGTGCGTCTAGGGCACTTTTTTGGCTCATTTTGAAATCCATAAAAACCCTACTTTCTATACATGAGGATGCACCTATAAATACGAACTTCTCACACTTTTGAAGGGGATTCTATACATTAGAAGGGGTTCCACACATTAAGAGGCAAGAAACATATCTTTGAAGAAAAAGGGAGAGATTCAAAGGGAGTAAACAATGATAAATTCATCGTATGAAGCATCAATTGGAAGAGGAAGGAATTTTTGGTGCAATATCAACTTTTTCTTCTACATATTTAATTCTAAATCCGATGATGTACTCTAAGACAATTTGTTATTTCTCTTCTTTGATTATGCTCAGCTAAATCCTTTGTTAGGGCAAACAATGTTACCTATTTGGGACCCTTTATTTCTTTTATTTGAGATTCTTGTTCGTTATGATTATATGTGTGAGTTTTAATCAAATTCTTAATGCTTTGAATTTTTTGGCCAATTATTCAATGATTTCGTGAACAATAATTGTGTAGAGATGCGGATTCTTATTTAGACCATATATTAAAATCCGGTAAATTAATATAACGTGTAGAGATACCTATATTAATTGATATTAATTGTTGCGGTCCTATATGAATTCTTAGAACTATTATTTTGTTTAAATAATGTTGATACGCATAGAAATATGTAATTAAATTATTTAAATAGGCTCAATGAGAACTCGAGAGGGGTAAATTGAATACCGTAGAAAAATTCGAGCTACTTTAGATTTTATGAATCTCGATATTAAAAGTAAAGGTGACCAATAAGTGAAGTTGTTCCGCCCTAATACCCATGTATTATTTGAATTCTTACTCATTTTCTGTTGCACTCACGAACTTTTAAGTAGTTAAAATAAAAATCACTTTTCATCATTGTTCTCATTTATTTTCATCAAATAGAAGTTAAAAATAATAAATCGAGTATTAAATTATAGTTCTCGTGGAAACGATAATCCGGACTCAAAATGTCTACTTTACTACTTGTTACGATCTGTCCACTTGCGGGATAAAATCGACAACAATTAACCACCCACTTTCATGGACCAAATATTGGTATTTGACCTTCCAAGTGTTGCGAGTTTGAAGTAATGCCGTGTTCATCAAAAATCTCCTAGCAAAATGTCCAACAAGACAAAATCCCACTGAAGCTTCCACATCATCCACGTCATTATCCACCACTTCGATAATATTAGGCTGGTCATCAATTAAATCCAGCTTGATACCTCATCCACAGTTCTATTATCCTTGAAAAGATTAACCCATGGAGCTTTGGCATCACTTTGATTTAACTTCTTATCATTACATGCATTCTTAGCAACAACTAGTGGCTTTTCCACCGAGCTTTCTGAATCTGTGTCCTCTTCACCAAGTGTTTGGGACACACTTGGTGATTTAGATAACTCTTCATTAACCCTCCATTTGAGCCCCATTATTTCTTATTACATTAAATTAAATTTTTCTCTCTCGTACTTTTAACCACACAATCTTCAATAAAATAATATTACATGTAAATCAAAAACTTTTCAACCACTCATTTTTCAAATAAAATACTATTCAAAACATTATAATGAGAAATAAAGGGGCTCAAACGTGATGTAAGACCACCATTTGCAACGTTTGAAGTATCAATTTTGTAGTCATACACAGCTGAAGAAAAAGGCCCAACGATCCTGGATCCGTCCATGGAGTCAGGGAACTACCAACCATAGCAATTCGAATTCAAATTTGAATTTGAATAAAATAAAATATTTAGCACTAATACTTGCACAATACATACAATCGATAAAATCTAGAACTGAAGATGCTTCCCGTCAACAGCAACCAACTGGCAAATGAAGGCTTTGAAACTAGCAAAATTGGCCTAAACTTCCAGACACCCTAATGGTACGAAATTTACCAGAAACCCAACTGTGTGAAAATTGTGTTGGGAATTTACTTAAACATGCACAGCGAAAATAAACATTTTCAATTCCCATCAGGATTCAGCTTTGTATTTAGATAAGAACTGTGATGAGAAATATACATTTTTCTTGATTTTGCAAACTCCTTTGCGTTATCCTTTTCCAGCAACTTGAATCTGCCTCCCACAGCTGTCCAATTGTTCAGCCTCCAGTGAAATCCACACAGAAAATAGACTGCAACTGCTAGAATTTTTCCTCTTGTGCCAGCAAGAATAATGAAAAAAATATAGATCTCAAACCCTAGCCATGTATTTATAGAAGTCCAAATGGGCTCGGCCCGGTCTAGTCCAATATTTAATTAAACCCAGTCCGTGAATTAATTAATCCAATTAATTAATTCGAGAATATAAATAGTCAATCCAATTAATTAATTTTATCAAACGATTGGATGAATTAATTAATTGACAATTTGCAATCTTCCAATTCTCTTTTGTGTGCGACCCATTAGGTTCTCGACCACAATGCCTAACGACGTAAAATATTATTTTGATCTAATCAAAACTGATAAATTAAACACCCTCTTAATTTATCACAAATTCACACTCGCCGTCCCAGATTGACATCTAGCAATGTATCAGGGTCACACATGTGACGGGAAATGTCACGTGGTATGACAAAATCAAAACTGTTAGTTTACCATATATCATGAAATTATAATCCCTTCGTCAATATGATTCGATCAACTACGAGATATGGAAGTGTGTTAATCTCGATTATCGATCATATCTTTCATTCTACTATTAAGCCAATATGAGTCGAAAACTCCTTTTCGACTTATATGTATACTTTGGCCAATGATTTCGTTATTGACTTAATTGAATGAAATGCAGATCACAATCTCTTACTATCTAAGAGTGACAATGTCGTATTAGCGGCCCTTGACAGAGCAACATCCAATATCGTTCACAACCTTCATATGGTTCTTGACATACCCGAACGATATCGTATTAGCGGCCATTGGCAGAGCAACATCCAACACCGTCAAAACATGACTGTCCTCATACAAGGCACTACAATGATCTCAAGTCATAGGACCAATTCCACTACTGAACGTTAGAGATTAACCACTGACATTCAGATAGTTATCTATGTGGAATCTCTTAGTGGGCCTCCAATATTTTTTTCTATAACAAAACATCCACATGTTCATTTAAGTGTCATCGCACTTTAGCTCGTGAGATCATCTACTTACTTCACAAGTAAGAAATGCCACACGTGATGGTCTATCTATATTAACGATATCCGAATCTCGTTATTACTTACGACCACGATTTGTTCAAGATCCAATCATACGTAATTTGTATCTCACAATCAAACTCCTTGCGATTAACAAATCACTTAAACTTGGATCTTCGGACTCTATTATTTAATATTATTTATCACAAAATTAATTTAAATAAATAATAGATCTTGCCAAAATTAAATGCATTAAACATATTAAAAGTGTTTACAACCTAAATCGATTGGATTTAGGGTATAACACTTACAAACCGAACCAAGGCAGGGAACAAAGGACAGAAAACCCAGAAACTTGAAAACCAGCTGGCCAAAACTTCAAAATATGCAAACCCAGAAAGTTGACTACCAAAACTAATCAGAATCAGCCTTTAACCTGATTGAACTGAGCTGGAAAAGCAAATCGAACAGCCCCAAGAACTGAAACTGGAATAGAAATTGAACTTGAATTTGATTTGAGAACCAAAGTGCCCAGAAACTGCCTTGACTCTGACCAATCTAAGCTGAAAACACAGTCGAACAGAGTAACCCTTTTTGTAAAAGGCCTACTTAAGAAGTTGCCGTGATCCATTTATCTGATTTTATTAGTGTTGGATCCTTATTGATCTTACCATATTAATGAAGAATTGTACAATTAAGATTGATGAACAGAGATTATTACTTTCTTTAACACAAGTGAATGAATGGTCGATCTTAATTGTAGCTTGTTGATCTTCAAAGTAATGGCACTAGTATGCATAAATGCTTTTTGCATTTTACCTAAATCAGTACCAAAATAACGATTGGTATTCGCTATCTTATTGGTCTAGAAGTGCCAGGAAGTGAACTTAATTAATACGATCAAATACTTTGACATGGTGGGAACTTGAATTAAGCTAAATAGTGGATACATACTGTAGCCTTGTAAAAGAGTAAACGAGTCTACTTAGTTATTTTCAAGCGAACAACTTAAATTTAAGCCCCTATTTCGTTTATATAGAAATTAATTTTTTATTATATTTTGATAAAAATTGATAGAAATTAAATTTTCAGTAGATTTAAGCTCCTATTGCGAGTCCAATAAAATGTACAATTAAAACAAAATTGAAAAAAATTGAATTTTAAGAAATAAGAGTCTATAGTGAACTTGTAATATTCATCCAACAAAATAATTTGATTCCAATGCTCGTATCAGTATCTATTACTTACAAATATTATTCCCTTGTGTCACACTTCCAAATTAACATTGATATCTATACACAACCTAGATATAGAATTTTACATATTTTTTTTTTTTGAGTTTGTTAACTTCTAATCACCTGTGACACGATCATATAACATATCGAAATCCAAAATCATATCGCCATAATCCAACATATATATTCTGAGCTTATAAACATGTCTACAGGCCATTTCAAAAGTATACTATATAGGATTCCAAAATATAACCCTACAGATGGCAGCCTACAAAATAACCCTACAGGTCGTCATCCATGTACATCGAACTCTGGAATCCTGTAGGAGCTCCACAGCTAGCCATGCTCTCTATGTAGTTCCATGTTCACCTACAATGCAAGAACTACATAAGCTAATGCTTAGTAAGCAAAATCATGCATGTCCTGAACATGAGTAATAACGACATATGACACCATGCCATTTACTTTAAATATCATGATAAAAAGTATCATATGTCAATATTCGTCAAAGTCGACTAGAAATCATTTCACTTGAAATCTTTCATTTCATTAGGCTCTTGACCCACCTACTATGCACCGGATAGAGCTCTGCCTAATATCAATATTAATAATCAAGTGGCCAATATGAAATCGACACCGGCGAGTGGACCATCCTCTCGTGACCACTAGAGGCCCATCCCCTAACTATCCCTATGATCACCCAAGAAGTCTCCCACCCGACAGCGCCAATAATCATAACAAGGGCATAGTCGAGTGGTCCGCCCTCCCGTGATCACCAAAGGCCCATCCCCTATCTACCTTTGCAATCACCCAGGAAGTAACACCCGCATGCCAAACATATCACATAAGCATGCCTCACATGCCTCGATGCCCTAGTAGTGGTCAATAAAACATTTATAAAGAAAACTCACGTTGAAATCATGTTTCGCATGCAAGATTTTCAACCATAATCACATGTCGTGCATGCTTATGAAAATGCTCATGAATGACATATT
>NW_019242913.1:227110-236882 GCF_002742605.1 Olea europaea var. sylvestris | reverse complement strand
TGAATACGATTGGCAATGATCAACTTCTTCGAGACTACTATTTACTATGTAGCTGGTATGTGGGGTGCCTTTAGCATCTCTAGTGTAATTCCTCTGTGAATTCCTTGTTTCACCTCTCATATAAGGGTCTCCAAAGATTATGTTAATCTCATTGATTGGAGCGTCTCCTACGTTACTTTGATAGCATATGTGTTGCTATTCTCTCTGTCTTTCTTCTTCACACTCTCTTCTCCCTTCGAGGGATACTTCCCGACGGTGGGGCGTGGCCTCCTCACACCAAGGAGGCTGATCCTGCTTCGGTGGGGACTTATTTCTTTGAAAGAAATCATTCATCTAATCATTTCAAGGACTTTTCCTCCTGGGGTACTTGGTGATATCCCTGTAATCTACCATATTATGGCTAAAAAAATGATGGTAAATATAATATTCGGGGTAGTTTGACCTATCCCTAGGTCCTGAACCTCACCCCTGGCTTTTTCTTCTTCTGGGAGGCCTGTTGTGTTTGCCTTGTTTGTTGGGTATTGGTTTCGAAAATTATGTCTTCAATGACCAGTGTGGGCATTGAGTTTAAAGTGACTGTAGCGAGTGCCTGTCCCGAGTTGAAGGCAATATCAGTACCAACTTGGTTCCATTGGTGATCTATCAAATGAGAGGTAGGTCCTCTCCAACGCTGCCTTTGTTGAGTTTGAAGGCCTCTACTGGCTCAGTTTCTATGCTCAAGAAACTCCTCGTTGATAATCTCTCTCCTCATCATTTCCAACAATGCATCGTAGGTGGTCGGGTCTTAGTTTTGCACATCTCTCTAGAATAGAGTATTCATATTTAGACTTCCAAGCAACACTGATAGGGCCTCACGATCAGTAACTTGCACATATTATGTCATTTCATCGGAGAATAGAGATAAAAAAAAAAAAAAACATTTCAAGCTTTTCCCTGGTTGTTGTCTCATGTTTTGGAGGCGTTGAATGTGAGACTCCCCTTCTTTGCTGATAGCGAACCTCTTAAAAAATGTGTCTTTGAACTCCGCCCGACTCCTAATACTTCTAGAAGGTAGCCTACTATACCAAATTTCTACCACTTCACTCAACGTTAGGTGGAAGGCTCTGCATTTCACAGCCAAGATGGTGCCTTGCAGGCTCGTGTGAGTTTTGTACCTACTGTTTAGCCAAGTCGCCTCTCTCGTCATACTTTGGTATTTTCGACATCATATAATGGCTTGGCACTAGAGTATTTCTCAATTCTTGTGAAAAGGGTAAGTTGTCATCATCGTCATCAAGATCACATGAATGTTGGGGTTCATCTAAATCATCATCATCAGCAGCTTAATACCTTGGTAGTGGATTAGATGGGCTAGCTTGATTCCCAACCGCCTCATCTCTCCTTTGACGCCTATTCCTAGTCCGGCCAACATGGGGGGCATGTTCTTACCTTTCCACCGGTTGCCAAGTCGCAGAAGGTAAGGGTCGCGGCTTATTCTGAGGCCTTGGGGATCGATGAAGTTATCTCTACCTCGGTTCTGCAGGGCTTATCATGTCAAATATGTTGCTAGACTTTTTAGTTCTAACCTCTGGTTTGTATTCTTGTGGAAAGTTGTTTTCCATGCCATATGGTGCATCGATAGGTACTCTGGAGGCATAGTTGGAGGAAATATCGATTCCCACTTCTCTTTCCATGGGACTAACTTCCCTAACGTGTTTGGAGGATGGGCCATTTGCTCTAAACCTCGTCATCCTGGGGCGCATATGGAGGAATTAGTTGATACCCCTAGCCCTACATTTGCATCAGTAGTTCTTGCATGGCTAGGTTTTGGTTGGTAATGCTTCGCATATTGGCTGCCATGGTGGCTATTTCCTTAGTAAGTTGAGTGGCCAGCTGTATCCCACCATGCTTGTGATGGTGGTGGGGTCGGCGTTTAGGTACCGAGGCAGCGACAAGTGAAGCTTCGTTAGCATTTTCTCTTATTCTCCTAGGAGGAACGTCATGGTCAGAACTTATCTTTTGTAAATCTAAAATGCTCAAATTTTTTTTCAACTTGTGGGGCTTTTTCTTGTTCTTTTGCAAGAACAAATTCTTTTTCAAGGGGTATATCCAACTTTTTGATAACATGCTTTTTCTACAGAGAGTCTCGTGGTTATAGTATGATTTCTCACAAACGGTGCGAATCTGTTGACCTCCTTTTTTATTAGGGCAACAGATGGTGGGTTCGTTCATGTACACGTAAGGTAAATCCAACACTCTTTCGACTGGTCACTGGTCGGGATCATTGCAAGATGGGATACAAAAAAAACTCTACGACACGAGACAATATTCCTCGGGTTTCAGCAATGTATCCGCTAAAACAATTGTGCAATAATAACCAATCGCTATGAACTCATAGAAAGCCAATAAATATCAATCTTAACCAACAAATGTATATGAGAGAAGATAAAATGGTAGCTTTTCAATATCTTGATTTGAATGGAATATTTGGAATTGCATCATTCCCCAAATGTTACCTAGAGGGGATATTTATAGTATTACGAATGAAATGATGGCCCTCAGATGTAAATATACGTGGCCTCATATTCTCAACCAAAGCATCTAATCCTAGCCATCATTTTAACTTCCTAGTCTGCGGCGCATTTAATGTTCTTACACATAGCAACCATCCTAATGACAAGACAAGACATTTATATTGATTGCACAGGTCACATCAATCATTCCAAATGGATCTTATACATAAATTCAAGATTTTTGCATGCAGGCCGTCCTTCGCAAATGAGCCTCGGATTCGACATCTTTGCAACTTCTTCATTTTGCTTCACTTTGGTAGTTAATCCTAGGGCTTTGTCCTTATACAGGGCACCTCAATGGCAGTGGGTCCACAGCCATAGTGGCTTGGCCACGTAGGGTGAGGCGTAGCATGTCCTTCAAACGAAGTGGAATTTAGAGGAATTTTATGCTTGGTTCTGAATGATATGGATAGATTGTACCTTCCTTTCTAGTTTTTGAATGAACTAGTTAGATCTTTGAGAAATCTCAATCTCTCACAAGTGAACTTCTATGACATGAAGAAAATGATTCTTGATTCCGAACAATTTCGCTATGTTGCTTGTGCCCGCAAATAAACAAAGAGTATCGATGCACACATAATTTTACCCTAGGTCTCTACTTGCTTATGGAACAAAAAAAAAATTTATTACTCACTTCTCACTCATTTATTCAAATGTTTACCCATTGATCACTCCTTTCAAAATCGTTACCTACAATTGACGGAAAACTCCATGTGTATAGATGAAAAGATGACGTGACGCATTTACATCGTTAATTTGTCCACTTAAATTAAAAATAAAATAAAATAACCCCTCAAACTAAGAACAAAAAATGGCCTAAATCAAAAACCCCCCAACTATCATCCTCCCATTTACATTTGAATTTACTTTTTGTTTTTTACTAGAGATTGCACTTTTAAAAAATAGAATTAATCTAGCTGTATAAAGTTTGCTCACAAAGTAAGTGTCAGTAAAATCTAGTCCATTGATTTAAAAAAGATTGCCCCGAATGTTGCTTTGTCAGCAAAATTTGTCAACTTAGTTTGCACAAATAGCACGACTCTAAAACAATGTTAAGGAGGAGAGTGTGGCCCTGTACCTATGGATCTTATGTTTTGGAGACGTCAATTTTGAAGCCTTTCAGCTTGTAAATGATTTGGATATGGGTTAGGGTTTAAGGCCACAGTTTCGTTTTTATTTTATTTTTATTGCGGAGGGTTTTTTCATTTTATTTTTAGTTCAAGTGGACATGTTAACGGAGTAAATGCGTCACTTAAACTTTCTGGTCAATCGTGGGTAACAAATTTATAAGGAATGATAGAATGGTAAAGTTAGGTGGAAATTGATTTAATTAATACCTCGTTAGTTAATCTTAATTACATGTTCAGCCCAGTTATACAATACCGTATGCCTCCAAATCCAATGAAATGAATACACACAACTCAGTTTGGTGATGTTGTCCAGTCACGTCCATCCAAAAAATGTAATCTTCGCTGCATTTCTCGGCACCTCATTTTTGAATTCTCTTCTTCTTTCATAAGTAATAATGCTATTTTGTTCATAATGAAACTCAGATCAGATACCCTTATTTGTTTCTATGATTGTTTAATGTTATTATTAATACATTAATCTGTGCCATAAAGTCCTATCTATCACTGATTCGCGGCATGTAATGTAATTGATTGATTGGCCATTCACGAATAGAGAGCGACAAAGAAGTTAAGAAGATAAAGTGATCTGTGTGGAAACTGAACAGAGTTATGGGCTGTTGTGCATCAAAATTTCCACCCACAGAGACACACCCAGAAAAAGAAAAGCCTGCCCAAACTCCCGTCCGGCCCCTCCCACCACCGATCCCGACCGTCGGTCCACTTGAGCCTGGAACAGAAGCCACCGGAGTCCCGTCTTTCTCGGAGTTCTCACTTTCCGACCTTAAAACAGCCACTAATAACTTCAGCCCTGAATTTATTGTCTCCGAAAGTGGTGAAAAGGCGCCAAATATTGTTTATAAAGGTCGCCTCCAGAACCGCCGGTGGATCGCCGTCAAGAAGTTCCCCAAGTTATCCTGGCCAGACCCTCAACAGTTTGCGGTATTATATTATTACAACTGCAGTATATATGTGTATATATTAATGATCTAGTCCTTAATTGTACGAGGGCTTTGTCTCTGATACTTTAAAATAATTCAACTCTGTAATTATTTATTTATTTATTTTTTTGGTTGTAGGAGGAGGCATGGGGAGTAGGGAAATTGAGGCATCAGAGGCTGGCTAATTTGATAGGTTATTGTTGTGAAGGTGATGAGAGGTTGCTGATTGCAGAGTATATGCCCAACAATAATCTTGCTAAGCATTTATTTCACTGTATGTATTACTATGTTCTTGGCTTTTTTCGACGATGAGCTGATAACTTGGCAAATTTGATTATTTTTCCTAGGATGCCGGACGTTTATAAGTTAGATTTTGTGCAATATTTGTTGGAGATAAGTTGAAGTGAGAGTGGCATTTATCAATCATAGTATGATAGAACTATGGGCGAAGTTAGAAGAATATTATCTTAATGGAGATTGAAGAGCGGAACTGATGCATATATATTCACTATGAGTCTTTTTGACCTGTATTCTGTGTGTTCAAGTTACAGCGAAATTTGTTCATAACATACTCCAATTTAACAGGGGAAAGTCAGACCATCGAGTGGGCCATGCGCTTGAGAGTAGCTCTTTACATAGCTGAAGCTTTGGAATATTGTGGCAGTGAAGGCCATTCATTGTACCATGATCTCAACGCCTACAGGGTTCTATTTGATGAGGTATTAGCACAAGTCCCTTTCTAATGAACACCACTCTTAGTATGTGCTTTATGCAAATGATGTATAAATATAGCTCTCCCAAATTCATTTTTTATTTTAAATTTTTTCTAACCCTAAAATTTGAATATTTGATTGGAATTGTAGGATGGTGATCCTCGGCTTTCATGCTTTGGCTTGATGAAAAATAGTAGAGATGGGAAAAGTTATAGCACAAATCTTGCCTACACCCCACCAGAGTACTTAAAAAATGGTGAGCACTTATCTAGATGGAGTTTATATTTATATTGTAGGAAAGTACTTTGTTTTCTATGCATGTCCATGAATGTGCAAGTGTTTATCTATCTAGCCTTATTGTGCTTCTAGTCAATTGCTCACAATAATCATATGTTCAACTGAAACATTCTTATGTCATCATATTTGCAAAGCTGGAACACATGCTTATTGCATGACCACGATTGAACTAGTATATTCATGCTTTATCAGTGGTTTTTTGGGTGTTCATATTCTCAGAGCCCCAACACATTCTTACTGAGTGATGTTTCTATACTATTATCTAATAAGTGGTGTTGAGATATTTGACACAAGCACTTCCTCTTAAACCTACACCTCAGGTTAAGCTTAGTAAGCAATTATGTAAGGTGCTTCGAGTAAGAGCAATTGACATGATGCCCATGGTTAAATTGGGAGCCTTTGAGTAAGTACTTCTGCATTGATGTAGTGCTTAATGTGACATAAGCCTTGCTTCATTGCTGCTACTTTCATATTTGTTGCTAATTTTGTTATCTTAGGTAGCATATATTTATATAGCTTTAGACTGCTTTTATGGTCAGCGTTGTTAGTTCTAATTGTGTATTGACAAGATTCTTTTTTTTCCGTGGAATAATGATTGATCTTTGTTTCATGACTAGAATTTTTTCTCTTAATTGACTGTAATCTGTTCGTTGTAGGAAGAGTAACCCAGGAAAGTGTTATATACAGCTTTGGCACTGTCCTATTGGATCTACTCAGTGGAAAGCACATCCCTCCAAGTCATGTGAGTTAATTGTCTTGACATAATTTTGTGGCATCTGTTGTACATTTTTACGCCTCTTTATTCCTGTATAGACTGATATGGTCTAACATATTGACGACTTGTTGCAGCCAAATATGGGCACTAATTTCAATGAATACACATTAAAACCTGTATTGTTTTATAAATCCATATGATCTATTATAACCGTTAGTAATTGCCGTAAAAGAATTTAATTCCTTTCTTATTTCTATAGTGCCAAGTGTATTGATTCCTGCTCATAGAAAATATTTTGATTATGTGAGGCTTCATGGTACTTCTTGCAGATATATCTCTTGCATCCATTGAAAGAGAAAAGGTTGCTAAAATTATGTCTATGATTTCAATAATATGACAGATTCATAACCCCTTTTCCTTTAGTTAAAAATAAATAAAAACAAAAATAAAAACATTAGAGAAAAAAGAACATGATTATTTTTACTTCCCCCTCTTGTGCTTTCTACAATTTTTCTACCAGAAGGGAACCATCTCATTTGCATCTCATTAAGTAATTACGTGTAATATATGAAACTGTTGCCTGTTAAAATATTCAGATGCTTTATGAGATACAATACAGTTAGTTTACAGATAATTGATAACTTCTAAATGACTTGAACAAGTTTTGATTTTTGTTTTCCAGTGTCCTTGTTCTCTTACAAAGCATGCATCCATTTAATGATGGTGGTTTAGGCATGGAGTCCTTGCTTTTTTTAACATATGAGATTTCAATCTTCTCCCCAACAAGTGCTATTCTAAAATGCTCAAATCTATAAAGTAGTTAAAGATATTTTCAATGATAAGGCTTAGAATGTGGAGGATTTCTTTGTTGTTTAAAAGATGAGCACTATTACCCCAACAGCCTCAGCATGATTGCATCTCTTCGATTTCAGAAATTTCTCCATTTCCTTTTCTGATTTTTGAACTTGTATTCTTCTTATTGGAGAGGCTTGTGTAGCTTAAATTATGATGAATCCTGCTATAGTTTGTTTATTTCTGCTCGTATGCAGGCTCTTGATATGATACGTGGTAAAAACATCATTCTTTTGATGGATTCGCATTTAGAGGGGAAATTTTCTATGGAAGACGCTACAGTAGTTGTCAATCTTGCCTCCCAATGTTTGCAAAACGAACCTAGGGAAAGGCCAAATATAAAGGATCTTATCACTATTCTTTCTCCACAACAGCCAAAATCTGATGTAAGGATCTGAAACTTTAGCTCCATATTATTTAAGATACATTTTACATGCACTAGTTGTCATAGCTTTCTCAGAATCAAGCAAGATATTACAGATATAGAATAATCTAATTGTATATTTAATCTTTTTTCTCTCTCTAATGTATTGGGGAAAAGCAACCGGAAAACTTTCGTACTGTTATTTGTAACAATCTAGTCAGAGGTTCCCTGATCAATACTTCAATAACGAGTTCTACTTGTAACTGTTGCATGTTAATTCTATTTTGAAGCTAATCATGCTGTAAATGAAACAGTTAACTCTAGGTAATGGAGATAGTGATCTGCCTCAGTAATAAGCATATTTCTCTGAATTGGTTCCCATCACTCGAGCGTCTTAAGAGTGTTGAAAATATTCATTCTCTACTTTGTCATTTCAGAAGATGTGATTGCCAAGCAAATTTAGATTTTCATTTACAGAACCATGAGTGTTTATTACTGTTAAACGAGCAGTGTAATTTAATTACTTAATTTTGATAAATTGCATCTCATCCTCAACTGTAGAGATAATATGTAAATGGTTAAAATTTGCTCGCATTCCTTCTCGTATACACAGAAGGGATTGGTGGATTTAAATTCCGACTATCATGATTTTGGTCTCAGGTTCCGTCTTATATCATGCTTGGAATTGCTAAGCACAAGGAAGCTCCACCAACTCCACAACGCCCACTTTCACCAATAGGTGAGGCCTGTTCTAGGATGGACCTCACAGCAATACATCAACTTTTGGTTACCATGAACTACCGGGATGATGAAGTAACCAACGAGGTAACTCACTTGTCAAATTAGGATGTGTTTCATTCCTTGTACCTTGAATTTCATTTCACCAAGTCCATTTCTTCAGTTGTCTTTTCAAGAATGGACACAGCAGATGAGAGACGTATTGGAGGCAAGGAAACGTGGGGATTATGCGTTTCGTGATAAGGACTTCAAGGCTGCAATCGACTGTTACTCTCAGGTTTGGATTCCATGTTTGTGATTGAATTGTTGAAATATGATTTGGATCTTTGTGGGCCTGACCTAGTCATGCTATGAATAGGCGGTAACCTAAAATCCAGGACCAAACAAACATAAAGATAAAAATGTATGATCAAGAAACTAAATGTCGATGCTTTTCACTAGCGCTCTGCCTTGCTGGAATCCAGAAAGTCAAAAGTACTAATACCTTAACCAACCCATTATTAATCATCATAGTTACCTGGAACAGTTAATGTGCACTCTTTTAACTGATAAGCCAGATAGGTGCACCAAGTAGCATGGAAAAAAATTTTGATGAATATGTTAAAACTAGGAAAAGCGTTACAATGGCAGGCGCACTCATTCTTGCATGGTCAATTATGCTTGCATTTGATAAATTTTACTTGTAAAAATAATGTAGCTTTTATGCCATAATGGACAGTGCATATATGAAAATCCTGCATCTGTGAATCTTTGGAATGACAAATAACTTTATGTTTTTCCTTTTGCGTGGTCAGTTTATAGACATGGGAACTGTGGTTTCCCCAACTATTTATGCACGGCGTAGTCTCTGTTATCTCATGTGTGATCAACCTGATGTTGCTCTTCGGGATGCAATGCAAGCACAAATTATCTATCCAGATTGGCCGACAGCCTTTTACATGCAGTCAGTTGCCCTCGCCAAACTGGATATGCATCAGGATGCAGCTGATATGTTGAAGGAGGCAGCTGGACTAGAAGAGAAGCACCAGAATGGTGGGAGAAGATAATATGAATGAATCCTATCGCTAGATTATGAATGAATTAGTGTTTCTTTTAATCTTGTAAATTGACTAAGAAAGTAGTTTTAACTTTCTCTATTGTGAAATGTAACAGAAAACATAAATTGCATCAGTACAAGCTTCATTTTCTCGAAGTTATGGGTTAGGCCTTTATGAATGTAGTGGTGTTTAGATTTCATGTATTGTGCAACTATGTTTTGAGTTCTGGTTGAGAGTAGATCAGTAAACTTATGCGAGTCTATATATTTGAGAGGAATGCTACGTAACACCACTATCTCATTTGACAGTGGACTAGTGCTTAGCACCGTGGTTGTCAAATAGCATTATTTGGATAGAAAATGTAGGCCGACTTTTTATTGACAATTTGAAGGATCTTTTAACAGTAACCTATCAAATTTTCAGCATATTCGAAAGA